>NW_020201153.1:2038-56813 GCF_001531365.2 Cynara cardunculus var. scolymus | reverse complement strand
CTCTACTTTGAAGTGTTAATATTAGATCATTGATCCAGAGATGGGCATATCTGAAATACGGCTTAGATGATGCACAAAGATTTGAGAAAGTCTTTGATAATCACGCAGAGATGCGGGTTCTGCATGTTTTTAGCTAATGTTCAAATATTAGTCGAGTTTATACTACAATGAGTTGTGAGTATAAATCTTCAGGCTAGTGGAACCATATATCTTTCTATCTATTAGCTAATTCGGCAAGTTTAAGGTTGATAAAATTGGACGCTTTGTGGGCATTCTGTGGGCACAATAAATAAGAATTCACTTTCGAGAGATCGGAGTTCTTATAGAAGTCCTATGAGTTCCTGACCAAACTGTTCCAACAATATTTTTAAGGGAAGCTTACACC
Source organism: Cynara cardunculus var. scolymus (assembly GCF_001531365.2). Taxonomy (NCBI): domain Eukaryota; kingdom Viridiplantae; phylum Streptophyta; class Magnoliopsida; order Asterales; family Asteraceae; genus Cynara; species Cynara cardunculus. The sequence continues at coordinate 56,428 of NW_020201153.1, read as the reverse complement.
CATACCTATCTTTTAATATTAAAGTTTCATTTCGTATTTTAAAGCTTTGTACAAATAAAACTCAACTATTTTCTCAAAACCGAAACATGCTCAAGAAGTTCATGAAAATCTCAGACTCTCAGTAAGTCCAGTCCCTGTGAAAACGATCTTGGTACTATACCACTTTATTACTTGAAGCGATCAGAGTGTCGGCGTGCACTTGCACCGCCACTTTGGGGATTTATGCCCACTGTGTGCACACTTACGATTCCAGCGCATCAATAATGCTGGTTGATATGTGAATCAGTTAAACTAGTTCATATGTTAATCACAGAAGTTCACATATAAACCTAGTCGTCGTCTATTTGTAAAAGCTACGAAACTACCGCCTCTATTTTTTCGTATAATCGCAAATTTTGACCAGTCAAAGTTACAATTCTTGACTAGTCAAATCCGATCTTGACCATATAAAGGGCTAGGATCATTTTTTTTACTTCTCAAATATTTAATGTTGATCCTCTCTCAGGTGATTTGATGATAATCTTTTTTACTTATACGTTGTATTTATGTTTTTGTATTTTCAGTTCTAGCGATCTTCATTGAGTATGTTCAGTGATCGCTGAAGAGCTTGCACTGTAAATCTATCAGAGACAACAATACTTCAAGAAGACAACACTCACACCAAAGATCCTTCAGCAAACGTCAAAGACTGAAACTGAAAATTAGAGACCGGCGAGTACGTGATCTGAAGCGGTACTCATTGATTACAAGTCTGTCTACATATGTGTGAAGACTGCTCAAGCTTCAGCGAATGATGATGAGACCTTCAGGTCATTCCAGCATTCAGCGATCAAAAAGAGCTTGCTTAGCACGATTGTTGTTGTCTTGTCCTTATGCACGCAAAGGACAAAACACATACCCTTATGAAAGTTAGTACGGTACGGAGCTGACTAATCAACTCCTTGTCCATCAACTTTAAGCAAGGATGTCTGCTTATGAATAGTGCTTTTTGTACTATTCACTGTGGCAAAGGACAAACCTTCCTCTTAAGGCTTGACACGCACTCTAACCCTACCATATTGCATTAAATGTTCATTTAATGCACCAGGTATAAATAGAAATGTTTCTTCTTCATGCAGAGTGCGCGCAACTTACTCTCTAACCCTAATTCTTATTTCAAGCATTTTCTAGCTTAAGTAAATGATCTTCTTTACAACAATTTCTTTTCTTGTATTTGCTAAGACTTTGTGTGTAACCAAAGATTGTTTAGATAGGTTTTTATTACCTTATCTTTTCGCAAACAATCTTGTAAAATCTGTATTGATCTTCTCTATCAATATATATTTTAAATTTGAAAATATTGTGTATGTATTCTTCCCCCCCCCCCTTCTACAAACTGTTTCTCTTCTTGTAAACCCTCACGGGACCAACATTTAACAATTCTCAAAATAACCTATATATATATATATATATATAAGGTGGGATTCCAGTGATAAGTGTAAGCAGGGATTTCCGCTCTTGGATGCACATTAGAATGAGATACACTAATATGGGATGCACCGAATCAATCCCCGTATCAATCGAGATTCATGGGTGGGTTTGAGATTAAAGGTGATCAAGGGTCAAGATTCTTTCTTACGCTTCTCACTTTAACTATTCTTCTTACACGATACTTCACCTACATATATAGGAGCAGGTTCAAACGAGAAAACAGTCAATTAGTGAGAAGGCAAGAAGGAATATGGGATACACAATACATTAATTAAAAAATACCGTAAATAAAAAATGAAAAAAAATTTAGAAACTATGATAATTATCATTTTGAATTGGATAAATCCTTAAAAATCTCATTATATCTTTTAGATTTATTTAWTTTTTAATTTTAATTAATTAATAACTTTTTTATCAAGTTTTATATGGAAAAATTAGATACACTTTTGATAAAATAATTTCATAATTTTATCAAATATCACATATAATATCTACGATCAATCCATATGATAATTATAGATATTTTGTTAATCATATGTGATAATCGTAGATATTGTTGTTAATCATATGTGATTATGTATGTTTACATTTATATCTTTTTGTGATTTAAATATTATAACATGTGATGATACGTCATTTATATTCAGACGCATATTATTATATGGGATATGTCTGATATGTATAAAAATCCACATAGTGGATCATATAGATTATATGTGGTACGTAATATATCATATTTTAAACGAAATTTATCACATGTGATTCTAAACGTGAATCCAAAAATTAGAGAAAAAATGGTGTAAAGGATTGTAGATATCACATGTGATGTTTGATACAAATTTTGATTTTTTTTATCAAAGTATATCTAGAAAGAAAAAAAGGTTAGATAAAACTTTATAAAATAATTATGAATTTATTAAATTAAAAATAAATAAATCTAAAAGATATAATTAGATTTTTGAAGATTTATCCAATTAAAAATGATAATTATCCTAATTTCTAAATTTTTTATGTTATTTTTTAATTGATGAATTATGTGTCACATATTCATTCTTGCTTTATCACAAATTAGTTAGCTTCTCACATGATCCTCTCTCTCTCTCTCTCTCCCCCCACACACACATATTTATAAACCCACCATTAGTACAAATCATAGAAACCAATTCATTAAGATATGAATAGAAATGTTGAGAGTTTATTTAATATGACCGGGATATTTATGCAAGATTATCAGAGTTCTTTTATTATGATCAGTGTTTTATATCAAGAAACAATCGAGATATTTATATTTTATATATATATATATATATATATATATATTTGTTTTGATGATTACAAAATGAATTGTGTAATGGGTTAACAACATACATGATATGCATATGAATGATACATTAAAAATCAAGTAGAGAATTGTGTTTGATCAAATAATCAATGAAACACGTTGCCTTGCCATATTGCCTCGAGACTCGTGCCAAGCGACAAAAGTCGAAAATTGCATTGCAATTTATACCACGAAGATTAAATCAAATCCAAGTTGAATTCTTCATCCGGATTCATCTAATATTGAGTGGTATACAAATATACTCTCAAATCTTGGAACACAGGAAATATGAGAACATGAGAACGTACAAAAACTCAAATTTCTTGTGATTTGGCTTATTGCCTAAAAATAACATTGAATGTAAATACGACTTAATACACGTCATTGTCAAAGTCAATATGGACATCCACAATACTTGTAGTGGTCAAAAAACAGGATTTTTTGTTAAAAGTGACAATGCCGACATCGACTTGGTGTTCGATGTGAATGTACACATTAACTCTAAGATTTTGAAAATATTTTTTATAGCTAGAATCTTTCTCCCTCCCCCCTTCTCTATAAAATCTATCAAGAGAACCTTGTTAAAATATATGTTATTTTACAATCTTAACTTGTTTTCTGTTTGAGGGAATATATTTGTCAAAGCTTAAAAGATGTGGAATCTGATGGTAGAAGTTATAGGACCGTGCCTCACATTTTGGAATAAGACTTAACACGTTTATAAAGTTGAAATAAAATTTGAGATTTGTAAAAACGTATTTGAACCTTATATATCATCATAAACTTTCCGAAAGACGATGTTATGTCAATTTGATTTTGGGATCAGGTTAACTTATCACAATATTAAGACAAGAAATTGAAACTTTATTATCCTTTTTTGTAGAAATGATTGTTATTTAATATATTTTATCGTCTCTTCATCCCAATTTATGCCCGTTATGACTTGATTTCTATTGTAAATCAAGGTTTAACTACAACATCTTTGCTTTATTTGACTGAATTCCATAATTTATATGTAAACCAACATAATTATTATCATGGTCATATGAATGATTTTTGCATAGACCCATCCCTTCGTTAATATGTCCGGGTCAAAAGGATATCCAAGTTGTATTAGCTCGATCTAAATGGATCGACATCAAACAAATTTCAGTAGATTCAATTACATGATCCATCTTGAATGATATGTTTTGTTAGGTTAGAGAATAATTTTCATGGATTCGCTGATTTAGATCAAATGTCATATGAAAGTGGGATTAAAATCGAAATCATTATCAAAATCAATTAATCAAATATATACTTCATAAATAATGAGGTAACGTGATTACTTTTTAATTATTTAAACTCATAACCTTTCAAATTATATAAATATTCTGCAAGAAAACGTATGACGTCAACTTACTGGTCCCATAATCATTATAAGGACGAAAGTTATAAGATAATTAAAATTAAAATTCTCAAAATCAAACTCCAAAGAAAATGAAGTATAATTTTATTGTTTTTACAAATGAAATTGACTGAATTATTATTTTATATAAAATTTTATTGTGATATTAGAAATATTGAATATTTTAATAATAAAAATTATGTTTAAATCTTTTAACGAAGAAGAATGTAAATTTCTTCTAGATTTTGAGTTTTTTGTCACTAAGCAAAAAAAAGAGCTTTTTCTCTCATTGACTCTTATGGGATAGGGGTTGTTCGGTTTTCCATTAAAACTTGTATGTATAAAATTGTTTGTATTGATATAACATAAATTCTTGTTCGGTTGTTTTTACTGAATATATAGTCTTAATGGCTAAAAATGACCATCTTACCCCTGAACAAATAACATTGATATTTTTGGCAGCAAAGAACAAAGAAGATTTTTTTTGATATACCATTACCTATTAATGATAACTTCAATTACCTAATTCTGACAATTATACAAATAGTGTATTCCTCCCTAATTCTGGGAATTAACCTCAATTATCCTATTCCTATTCCTATTCCTATTCCCATTTGAAGGTTTCTTGAATCCACAATATAAAATCAAAAAGCTTCCAAAAAAAATTACAAAATTTCCACCCTCACCTTTTTTTTTTTTTTTTTTCCAATCTCCATAGGACTCTACTTTTCTAGCTGACCGATTAAGTCATCAGCTGACTAAATAAGCCACAAACGAACAACAATATATGGCTGATTGAATAAGCTATACAGGCTTAACAATCATAAATCTTGCTCAAGGTTCATCGTGACATTTTCTTCGACAACTTAACATTTCTCATTTGAAAAAAAAATATAAAAAAAATCTGTAAAAGATACTCTTACCAACTAGGCTAAAACCATAACCTTATCACCAGAATATCTTTTGTCAGTCAAAAAATAAAATAAAATAACTTAAAATTAAAATAACTTAAAATCCACAACATCATGATGGCATGCTTCTTATTTTAGAAATTAAAATATCAAGAGATATACCACTTATGATGGTGATGGCTCATTATTGCTACCCATACTCAAGAGGCATGTTAGTAGTTAGGTAAAAGTTGCTTTCACTTCCACTTATCATATGCTACTGTTCTTTCAAGCCAAACTCATGGCCTAAATTATTGCATTTACAACCAACATGCCATCATCTACCCTTTTTCCCCCTTCCTAACTTTCTATATTGCATGTTTACAATGCTAGAAATCTGGTTTTCACCCCCCAATCCTATAATCTCATTGTTGTACGAACAAAACTCACAATACTAACAACAAACAGACAAATGCAGCAGTATATCCCACTCACTCAAAAATAGATGTCTTAAAATGAAATTGATGCGATTATAGTTGTCGTAAGTTGACCTAGGAAACCATGGATGCATATTGAAAGTTCCCGATTATCCAATGTACGTATTTTATTATAAGAAAAGAGTTATACGAGCGAATGAAACTTAAAGCAACTTCACACCTGCTTCCCTTAAAGAATCGAGGACTGCTCTCACCTTGCCATGATATCTTTGCTCTCTTTTGTAGACAACGGAAACGGCTGGGATGTCTTTGAGTAGCAATCTCTCACCTAAAAGCTTCCCTATCTTAGCAGCAGCAGCAACATCTCTAGTGCTTTGTTGAGCTTTGTTCCAGGCTTCCCGAAGAGCCTTCTCCTGTGAGCTTGCAGCAGAGGCAACAGTTGCAGTTGGCGCATGGATCACTTGGGCACTTACATACTTGTTTGAGAAATGCATCTTCAACAGATAAGGTTTCAGATAGTTTGTAATCCTTTGAGCCTTGACTGGTGGAGGAATCACCATTATCTGTTTAAGACCATTACCAATAGCCATCAGCTACCATACTAAATGTTGAAGGGTCTTGTTTATAATTAAGAGCTGAATAAATAAGAGGTTCTTTAGGGATGCGTTTGATACGCAAACGGGACTGGACTGAGTGAGTTAGGAGGGTCAAAGAGTTTGTGGAAAGTTTTAGGGGTTTAATTTGACATGGTAGTTTAGTAATTTACCAATCTTATAATGAATCAAACAACAATGTGAAGTTCACAATCATCAGTGTGAAAGTTTAGAACGACGGCGCCTATTAGGCTATTAGCTAATACTAATGCAACTTCGATTAAACTATGGGGGCCTGTTTGATAAAACTGAAGAAATAAAAGATTTAAGTGGCCTAAGAGAGTAACTCGTGCTGAATGGAAAATGATTGTTGACACAAAGTTACCGTTCTAACCCTAGAATACCTTAAATCCGACACCATGATGTAGAGAGCAGAAAATATGTCAACCTCAATTTAGTGTCAAAAAGGTGTGGTTCAAGCAAATCCAGCCAAAAGTCCACAGCTTCTTGTGGCTAGCACCTGCAAGGATGACTTCAAGTGAAACATAACATGTTCCAACCATAGTCGGCTTCATTGTTATTTGACTTGTAGGAATTTCAACGGGTAGCGAGTGCCTTAATTGGTGATCCAGTTCCAACTGGACTTGGTAGTTCAGGACACAAAGTAATTGCTCCATATGTGTTTTGGACCATTTAGCTCACAAAAAATGATGTATGCTTTAACAACAATCACATTTTCTGGTCTCATATAGCATTCAAAGTCAAGATCTGGGATTTATATTGGGTTATTTAAGCATTGTGCAGTGGTTCGAAGTACATGTTTGACTTCAACAACCAAGAGCATTTCAATTAGTTAAGGATCAGATAGACAGCATTTACGTGATTTAAAATTGCAGTTCTTTTCTGGGCCTGATCCATGGTGAAATGAAGTTAACCCATTTGATCAGGGATACGTCTGTGGATCATATATTCAGATGTAAGCATCTCCATTGTTGGAGTTCCAATGAAGATCGAATTATTGCCAAAAACACACACATAATCTATCTTCTCCCATGCTCTATTGGTTTTCACTTCTCCCATGTGCACGTTTTATCTTCCTGATTTAAAATAAAAATAAAATATAAACTACTCAAATTGATGGTGAGCAAAAGAAGGGATCCTCGATTTACTTCAAATGGGGAAAAGGCTATTAGAGCCATTTTCCAGTAGAATTTTGCTTCTAAAGTAACAAAGTCAGATTGCTGGTGTGTTGGATATGGCTTGGGTTGAATATTTTCTTCAACCAGAAAGTAGGATAGATGTTGTTTCTAGTAGCAGTGAGATGGCCATGATGGAGCACACATGCAAACAATGTTAGTCATAGGCTCTAAGGCTCATATGGCTTAAGCTCTTGGGCTTTTTTCAAGTCAAGGCTCAGCGTATTCAGGAGGCTCACTAAGACACTGCACCTTGGCTGAGGCGCCTTGTGGGCCTAGGTGCGCCTCATAAAGGGTTACTAAATACCCAGTTAAATCCTAACTAAATAAGTTTTCTCATCTTCTTATCTTCTAGATTTCTTAAAAAAAAGTACTATTAAATAGATGATACAAGTCAAACCCTAATATTAAATACCAAGTCCTTAGAACTTCAAGCCTCCTTCTCTATAAATACCCAGACCTTAAAACTTCTCCTTAGCAATATGTATTTCCCTCCCCTTCTGCCTCTATCAATTTGCTGCATTAGAGACTTGTGTAACTCTGTGTGTGTGTATTGATAAGATGCGCCTCGCATTCCTGAGGCCTACGCCTCAAGCCTGCTCCTTGCGCCTAGGCCTCGGGGCCGGGACCCCGTTGCGCCTAAGTGCGCCTTGAGCCTTTAACAACTTTACATTCGCCATATCATTCTGCGGTTGCAGGATAATGGGACTTGTATCTCACCTGTTTCGCTAGTGACCCAAGCCGTGCATCAATGTAGAAAAGGAGAGAACCAGACCACTCAATTTCTTGCTAGAAAAAAATTTAGCATCTCAGAAACCCGAGTTTGCAAGAAAGCATACAAGTCTATGAGATATTGGAATTCAGATTTTGAACAACTGACGGTTCAGTTACAAAACACATCCAAGAAAAGAGAACACATTTCCAAGAAAGTAGAACCAGTGAGGCTGTACAAGTTGATGTGAAGAACAATGGTAAAGCAGAGAACCCACTTGGACATGGGAACTGTGAATTTTGTATCACTGAGGAATTACGCCACTAGGTTTCTCAAAGGTGTTTAGGAGATTTACTTTGTTCGGTAGAACAAAACCAAAGAGAAAATCAGGTTTAACTATCCTATGACCAAAAATCATTGTAAAATGCAATATCATTCAGATGTGTGTGCTGTCCTAGCATCATTATTTACAGGCATGCTATGCTCCAGAGGACTGAAAATAAATGATTTACAATAAGCTTCAGAAATCTTCTTCAAATGAAAAACTTTGTGCCAAGAGTAACAAAATCAAACCAACATGTTCTTAACTCATGATGTATGCATAAGGCGACAGTAAGCTCGTTAAAATAGATCAATCAACACTGAAAGCCATATGTCCCTTGTCAAACTATAAAAAAAATCCAGTTGGGGAGTGACCCTAAATTTCCTATCCTTTTAACATTTACAAGGATATATGATCATCTTGACTCATAGGCCATACTTCACAACTTCAGCCCTAGCATATTGATCACATGGAAGCTCTATATGCCAAACACTATCAAAGATAAACAGAAGCAAAAAAAAACTGCAGATGAAACAACTCTATTTCCCATTTAATATTTCGGTTGATTTTTGCATATTTAGAGTAATTTGCATTGCATCTATCTTCCATTTTATAGTGGGGTCACATTTGGGAACTAATGAGCTTTGTTGAGTTTTATGCTGATTTTATGAAGTGGCACTTGATTCGGTAAGCAAGAACATCAAGGAACCATTTGTAAGTTTGGAAAAGAAGGCAGCAAAGTGTGAGGATGAAACGCATGACCTGTGCTGTTTTGAAGAGGAAAAAAACATCACCTTCATTTGAGGACTTTGGACAGAAAGTTTGGCACGGACCATGAGAAATTCAAGTGAAAAAAAATGCATGGACCATGCACTGTGACTGACAGTTTTGCCACGCGACTTTTGGGTCCTCTAGCTACCTTCTCTAGGCTTATCTTCTGCTACTTCCCTTTGGATATATTTTAAAAGGATATACGCTTGGGCTCCCAACAGGGCAGGTCCAAAGGTTTTGGACGCCCTAGGCAAAGAGCAAAAAATATGCCCCTAATAAACAAGAACACACAAATTTTTAAGGGGTTTGGAACCTAGTTAGACGGTTCATTCTCACACCTATTTTTATTGGAAATATAGTTACAAAGGAGGGACATAAACCAAACCCCAAACAAACTGAAAATTCTGGCTACTCTCTCTCAGGTTGTCAAATAACATACATGGCCCAATGATGTGTCACGTATATTGATATAATTAATTGAAATAATGAGAAAGCCACTGTGTATGCATAATCACATGGTTTCTCTTGATGTTTCAGCAGGCAAACAGGTTTTTTCCAAGAGGGACAATACAGCTAACTACTTATTAACCTGGAACCTGTAGAACAGTAGATGGAATGATACATGGAAAAGATTTGCAAACTTGACTCAAAGATAGAATACTGAAAAACAAGTAGAGGAACATAGAAGTCATTTTGGATGATGAATTGAGGTTAAAATTGTATAGCGCTTTCTTGTGTGACCTTGACATGAGCCCATTAGAAAGAAACACATTTTAGAAATAAGACAAGAGTAATGTCTTGCATGCTAAAACATCAAGAGAAATCAAGAAAAATCACCAAATATGTAAAACCAAGATCCAAGCAAATCAAGATCACCAGAACATCAACATTCATCAATATCATAGTTGTTAAAAGCGCACGCCTAGGCTCTAAGGCTCAAGTTTTTGGGCATTTTCAAGTCAAGGCTCAGCGTATTCACGAGGCTCACTAAGCCCTGGCTGAGCGCCTTGTGGGCCTAGGTGCGCCTCATAAAGAGTTACTAAATACCTAGTTAAACCCTAAGATTAAATAAGTTCTCATCTTCTCATCTCCTAGATTTCTTAAAGAAAAGTGTTATCAAATAGATGACATAGGTCAAACCCTAATATTAAAGACCAAGTCCTTAGAAATTCAAGCCTCATTCTCTATAAATACCCAGACCTTAAAACTTCTCCTTCACGGCTCACGCTTTAAACCCTACTGCCTCTATCGAAGTACTGTTGGTTGCTGCATTGGAGACTTGTTGTGTGTAACTGTGTGCGTGTATCGATAAGATGCGCCTCGCATTCCTGAGGCCACGCCACGTGTCTGCTCCTCGCGTTTAACAACTTTAATCAACATTTTAGATAAGTAAATACTGAATAAGAAGGAAAAGCACTGGAAGCTGGATTTTCTGTGTCCAAGAAAACCAGGACTATGTCAAATCTGCTTATCATATGCTTATTATAACAGATAAACAAATAACCTAATAATAAGCATTAAGCAAATAACCTAAACCCTAAAACCAAATAACCTAATAATAAACAAATAAGCTAATAACCTAATAAGAAACCTAGAACATCAAAAAGACTAATAAGCAAATCAAGAAACCTAGAAACCTAGAAACATAAAAAAAGACTAAAAAGAAAACATCAAGATTCATAGAAAATTAAAAATAACACACCTGGGAGAAGTGATTGTGAGAAAAAAAGATGGGACGGATAGGAATGGTCTGTGCGTGAAGGCTTGAAAGAGCGTGAAAGGGGAGAAGACAGAATGGAGTCGTCTGGGTTAATTTTCCAAGAGCAAGTGTATGGTTGAGAGGCAGATTATTGGGTTAATTTTCTTAGAAAAACCGAGCCTACTAAGACATATTTAAGAGTTGCGGTGGCCGGTGGCTAACAGGACATCGAGCGCAACTCTTAAATCTGCCTTCCTAATGTTTTCACAATGGAAATCCAAAAATAAGTACCTACAAACAAATGTACCAATTTGTTTGCTAGAAATAGACATGAACTAAATGACTGTCACACCCTATCTTCTTTCTTAGGCTCTCAATGATTCATGGAATTAATGTATTTGGCAGTAGAAATGTCACTATTTGATCAATTTAGGCTCGATTAATATTTATTAGAGCTATATGTCTCAGTTAGTCATTTTATATGAGGGTTATGCCACATATGTGCTGGCTGCAGACTGAACGATTCTCCACAATTCTCTTGAGAACTAAGTTCTCTTTTCCCTTTCTTCAATTTGTACTGTTTGCATTTCATAACATCAAGTGGGTGTTCTTTGGGTTCTTTGTTATCTGGATTTCGTACAATCTCATTTGGTCATTTCTCTGTTTTTTTGGGGTTTAGAATCTTCAATCTTGATTGGAATGCTTAAACCCCTGTTCTTGTATGTTCAAATTTATTTCATCTTTTCAAGTTTTTGTTGATGGGTTCGCATTAGATTTTTGTCATGATGTAGACAAATGTCACTGCCATAAACATGAGAATTAAATTTTGTAAATGAACAAATTAAAAAAGATGAGATTTATAAATCACCCATTGATCTCTCACACAGTCACACACTAACACGCATATTCATTGATGGAAGATGAATCAGTGGTGTCAATGGTTCAAATTTTGCTTTTTGGTGGAGAGAAGAACCTGATGCTTTCTTTTTGATGTGTGAGTGGGTGGTGCTGCTATATATTTTGCTGTTATCTTCTCTCTTTATATTCTTTCTCATTTTTCCTAAATGACCCACAAAGAAAAGCTCATAAGATAAGGTTTGATTGATACTTTTTTCTATGATTTTGTTCTCCAAATTGGTTTCTGGGTGTGTTTGTGTGTGAATCAATTTGTTTCTGGGTGTGTTTAGACCTAAATCACCTAATCATAAATCAATTAGGCTTTAAGCAAACAAATTTAGACCTAAAGGCTAAATCACCTAAATCCTAATCAAGACAAATTAAGCAGTAAGCCGTAGTGGATTGCAGGAAGACAAATTTAGACCTAAGACTCAATCAAACGACCGGACCTTCTATGGTAGCAGGATTGCAGGAAGATAAAACACCATCACAATAGCAGGATTGCAGGAAGATAAAACACCATCACAAGTCACCAATCAAATTGTTGTGTGAAACTGAAACCTTGCAAGAACTAAGGTAGTCTACACAGGGTCGGAGACAGAGTGCATAAATTTAGACCTAAAGGCTAAATCACCTAAATCCTAATCAAGAAAATTAAGCAGTAAGCAGTTGCTATGGAGTCATCGGAGACAGAGTCGGAGAGAACAGAGAACAAAAGGACTTACCGATTACCGTCGTCCGTTGAGTCGTCGAGAGCACTGCCGCCTGCCGGAGGCGGGAGGAGGAGGACTGAGCGTATACCGTCGATGTCGATGCCGGTGGAGGACTGCTCACTGCCGTCTCGTCTCGTCTCGTCTCTCACGCTGGAGGCTGTCGTCGGTCACTGCTCAAGTCTCACTGGTCGGGATGTCGCAGCGCTGCTGGAGGACTGGATTCAAGAGTGGAGGGGCCGCCTGCAATTTTGTATGCGTAAAAGCCTTATGGACCAGAAATTTCCTTCTTAGTAGTAAAAAAAGGACGGGCCAGGGCCCCTAAAGGCCCAACAGGCCATCCGCCCGTTAATAGTTTTATCAAAACGCATCCCATAAATTGTTAAAAAGTGAATTTGTTTGACAAAAAAAAATGTCTTTTAATGATTCTAAAACCATTTAAATGATTTGTATTTTAACCCTCCCTGAACCGTTAGACGCTCTAATTTCATTCTGAACAATTACTAAATAACCATATTTCATTTTGCACTATATCATAGTCTCTTAATCATTCTGACCACTTAACCATCATCATTCTGACCACTTAACCATCATGCACCAAATCATTCAGCAATTGTCAAACAGCCCCTTAACGAAATAAAACAATTAGTAGAAGCTTTCTTCTTGATGAAGATTTCCTCTCCCTCTCTTTGGAAAAATCTCCAGATTCGTTCTTCAATGGAGATCTAGCTTGCTGGAATTTTGGGTTTATTTAGCAAAGAGTTGGAGATTGTAGCTTGGATTGAAGTGCATTTAATTCATTTCATTTGCTTCATCAATCTAAGAATTGTATCACTTTCTCAAGCTTTAATCTCTTATTTTAAATTTATTTAGTTGTGAATTCTTGTCACGCGTTGAATGTTGGTGTTCATCTTGATATGTCTTTGTTTCATGATTCAAATACTTGTCACTTCACAACCCTCAACCCGATATATCAAGAAGTGACAATTTTTTTTGATATTTTTTAATTTTATATTGCACCCCTACACTTGTTATTTTTAGATCCGCCATTGCTTTTCTTTCTTCTTTTCCACACTTCCAAATGGTTCCTCGATGTCCTTGCTTACCAAACCAAGTACCACTTCATAAAATCAGCATAAAATTCAACAAAACTCGTTGGTTTCCCAAACGTGACCCGACTATGAAATGGAAGACAGATACGACGCAAATTACTCCTAAGATATTCACAAATTAACCGAAATATGAAATGGGAAATAAAGTTGTTTCATCTGCAGTTTTTTTTTTGCTTCCGTTTGTCTTTGATATTGTTTGCTCCGAAGATCAAAGACTTTGTTGGAGGAAATGGCTTCTAACAATCATATCACTGGAGTAATGAGTCATGGCCGATAAATCAAAGTGGTTTGAATCAAATGCGTTGTTGATGGTTTACAACAAGATTGATACATTGAAAACCCAAATCTCTAAGATGTATTTTGAACCAAGCCGGTTCCAGATCATTAATCAATATTTGTGAAGCTTGTGGTGTACAAGGCCACAAATTCGAAAGGTGGTCCGACTTTTATGTAAGTTGCACATGGCATGACATTTGAACAAACAAATGCCATCTACAATCAGTCGAGGCCTAAGGGGCTTCAACTCAAGATATAATCCTTACTCAAATACTTTTAACGTGGGTTGGAAGCAGCACCCAAATTTCTCATACCCTGGTTTGCAATCGCCCCATCAATTATCTCAAGGTTTTCAGCTACTGAAGAAATCACGTCAAGTGTCGTTACAGCAGTCAGGAAAGTGGGTTCTGCTCATCTTGGGCTCAATTGCGACCGGCTTGTGCACAGGCACCGGTGGCAGCTTGATTAGGATATGACCAAACCTTAGTCCTCCCTTGGTCAGGCAAGGTGCCGGGAGATTCATGATGATGACCATACAACCAAGTGTATCGGCCCTTTTTTCGGTCTTGATCATGTTCATGCACTTAAATGATTCCAAATTAAGGTTATCAAAGTCGTCGGGCTTAGAAGCACCTTAGAGAATAACAAGAGATGATGTTGGCTTTGTGATCAATCGGGTAATGACGCCACCTCAATAGACTTCTTGGTTTGCTAGATGAATTTCACGAGTCGGCGCATAAGCCATGTTGCCCCATTTAAAATAATGACGAGCACGCCGTTGTTAGGTTCCTCAGAATCTTGGTTCATGGCCAAAAGAATATAGTACTCCTCGAGGGTAACATTGTCAGTTTCCTAGCAAGAAAAGATTGCGCATGCGATGAACCTATGAGCGATGCCAAGATAGGGATAGTGAATTAACCAAGGCCTAACAATACTAGCTTTCCAAGAGGTTTCTTCAATGATGTCCAAAATTGTAGAGCATTAAAAATCTGCATGGTATGTATCATCAGGGCCTAAGGTGCCATCATCATAAAGGTCAAGGGATCTCGTTGATATGATTAGAAGTAAAAAGCCTTTGTTGAATAAACATCCGGAAGGTAATGGCTTCCTAGGAGGGATTCCTAAAGGAGCTAAAGAATTCCAAAGTGGAGCCATGGGGTGTTTTTTATTTTGAGTAGAACGATCTTATCAAAAGCCGATAATATGAAGAAGTCGGAAGACACCCTTTGGATTCCTAAAGAGACCAAGGTGTATCACCTAGGGAATCAGGTTGATGAGATAACCCAACGTGCCAAGATCTTGAACCTTGCTCTATCCCGCATGTCTGTAAAGAGTATGCCAAAGCTAGCGGGATAGGGCGGTGGGGGATCACGCTTACTTGCCCTACCAGACGAGATCATTAAAACAATATGCACGTGAATGATTTGACCAACAAAAGTTTAAACTCCTATCGTCTGCCCAACAATGGTAGCCAACTAATTCACAATTTTATTAAAAAAATGGTAAATACGATAAGTGAGCTAGATTAAAGCTAAAACACTATATAGCTACTAACATTGAAGCTAACAAAAGTTAAAGCAAGCTTGAACAAACTAAATAATAGCTAAACTTAAGAAACTATCCACATTTTATGTAGAACAAGCTCTAAAATCACCAAATTGTGCACATAAAAAAGTTATCTAAGTCCTCCCACCACACCCCATGTGGGTCGTCTACAGGGTTCATAACTACTCCTCTTACTACATGGCGCTTACCTAGCCAACCGGTCAAGCAGAGACGAAAGTCGGCCTTAGTTGAAATACCATCAATTTTGAATAGTTATTAGAGCTTCTAAATAAGTCAATGTAACCCATGCCATACTCCCAGAAAAAGCTCGAACGACCTTAATAAAAGGGTACCCGATAGTCTTCATCCAAGAAGATAAACGAATCCTGCTCGGCGGAAGGCTATGTGTCAAGAAGTCAATTTTTGGTGTGATATGCTAGTATGTTTACAAATGTAGCAACTTGCTCTTCAATTGTCATATTACCATCATCTAATAGGCCACCATTGTTTTTAGCAACTCACACAAAATAGTAAATGCATTTCTATCCATTCACAACTCATTTACACAAATAATGTCACTTTCAAGATCTAATTTGAAATCTAGTGAATGTTCTTTGTCTTAAAGTTCTCCTCTCAAGATGTCTTTGTTCATTTTCAATTAACTAATTCACAAAATTGGCCAAAAGTATGACCAAGTTAAAGTAAGCCCTCAACTCCTTAACAACTACAATTAGATGGTTGTGATACATTCTACAAAAAAATCAAATGGAAGGTTCAAATAGGTTCAAGAAATAAAAAAGAAAGCAAAATCAAATGGAAGGTTCAACTACAATTATGTGTTCTAATGTAAGCAAACAAAATAAAGATTACATACACATGGATAGATTATAGTATTGGGATGTATGAGAAATCACAATAGTAGGTTTAAGAAGGTTCAATAGTAGGTTCAAGGCAAGTTTCTGTTTAGTTCCATGTATGAGAAATCATCAAGTTTCTATTTAGTTTCATGTATGAAAATCACAAAAAAATAAAAGAAAAAAAGAGAGGGTATATTGGTACAAGGGTTGTTTCGCTTCTTAGGTAGTGTTTGGTACGCAGACTGGATGGGATTGGACAAGACGGGACGGGACGGGACTAATTGTCTGTCCTATGTTTAGTACGACTAGGACAGGACATGACAAAACTATTAAAATGACCATATTACCCCTAAATGTTGTTCAATGTTATTTGAGAACATTCATGGCCTCTATTCATCTATGATTGAACCCCTATTGTGAACGGACTCCAGTTGTGCATTGCGGTTGGTGATCTATTTCTCAACTTTAAGTCCCAAAAGAGCATAAACTACATTGGTTCCATCAACAATTATTCCTTCATAGTTTTGAGGTGGAGACCTGACTGAATTTAGTTTAGCAGTTACATAAGCCTATTGTTGGTATACCTACAACAGCTCCTTGTTAGCTAGCAATGATAAGAAATGTCCCTACAAAAGTAGTTGACTAAGACTTGGAAGATTTGGATGCTTTTCCATTGACAAAGTCCAGGGGAGCTATCAAAGAGTATTTACTATAAGAGAAGACTTCAATTTATGTAGGGTTCAAGGATCAATAGTTTATGTGAAATAGGCTTTTATGCAGAGGAGCATTTTATTATTAAAACTACATGGCAAAGGATAAATTAACAGTGCGAGCATGAGAAGTTCTTTACACACACAGCCATCACACACACACACACAACCATTACATGGAAAAATCGTACGCAGTGGAGAAATGGAGAAATCGTACGCAGGCAAAGAAGCGAGATGCAGAAATCGTACCGATTGCAGAGGAGAGGAGGCGGTGGAAGAAGAGGAGACCGATGGAAGAAGAGAGGCGTGGAGGCGATAGCTGCACAAATGGGGTGAATTAGGAAGAATCTATACTACTTTATTAAACAAATTCACTAAAAGTCTTAAAGTCTTAAGATTTTAAATGACCAAAATACCCTTTACTTTTTCAAGCCTTCCCCTTTTAACACCCCCTCCAAAACGTGGCTTCTCTTTACCCGGCTCCCCTCCCAAGACGACGTTTCAGAAACTCTTAAAATTGTTCGATCTATACTCCCGCCTCCCAAACACATCGATTCCTTTCCCAAAGACATCGATTCCTTCTCCCAAGGCAAGGCAGCGATGCACGTTCTTGATCCCTTCATCAGGTTAGTTCTCTATTCTTCTATCAATCTCTACTCTCAATCATCTCCCACTTACTTGAATCTGTTTCTTCTGAAATCGACTGGAATCGCTCCATTTTAGGTAGCGATTCACTGCCTATCATGGTTAGTTCTCCATTCGTTTTATTGATCACTACATCTCTACTATTAACTAATCGCCCATTTACTTGAATCGCTCGTCTTCTGGAATCGAGCTAATTGACCCTTCTACTGGAATCGCTCCATTGTCCCTTTGTAATCATGGGTTAGGGTTCTTTATAACCACCATCTTTGGTTTTATAATTGTTCCTGCATAAAACCAAACTAATATGTTTTTGGTGCAATTTGTCATCCGTAGATTTTCATCCGCAATTTATCAAAGGGATTGATTCATATACATTGATCGATTCCTTTCAANCAATTTATCAAAGGGATTGATTCATATACATTGATCGATTCCTTTCAAAGGGATTTAACGATGTAAGTTTTTCTCGAACCTTCTACACACTATTTAATACTTAGAATTTATATTTGTTTGGTGTGTTTTCTTGATACGTTGTTTAGTAGGAAGTATGTCCGTCTATCTCTTTTCCTTTGATGAAAATGTCTATGCATATAATGTGTTTGATGAAATGGGTGAGAGAAGAGTGGGTTCCGTTTGGAGTTTTTTGTTTATGGTTTCCATATCGATTGAATTTGAACAAAAGTGGGTATCCAGTTACGCTCCTGAATTTGAGTAGGTTTATTTATATCATGGTGTTGCACATCATTGGTTCCAACTTCTATTTTGTATTGTGGTGTTGCACATCATTGGTGCCAACTTCTGCAGCCTTTATAATTCTTCAATTTGAGATTTTTTAATCTTTCTTAACCTTRTATTGCAATCCATGTGCAACTTTCACTTGGATCATGTTACATTCCTTCCATGTTTTCTGGAAAAGRTTTCACTATTTCTAATAAGCTTCACTTACTTTTACAGTTTTTTACGATTCTTTAAGTTATGATTTGTTGTTAGTTAAATACAATTGGTTGTTGTTAGTTATATACCAATGACCGTAATTAAGTTTTATGGTGTTGAATGGAAGCAACTATTTTTGGCACAAGTTACTCTTTTGGTAAGCTGACMACTCATTGTTCTACGYTTAAATAGGAAGCATTAGGCTAACTTTGACACTTACTTCTACTGATGTATGGTGTTCTTAATCCCAATTTTTGTATCTTGAAGAAACTCAAAATTCAATCTCGTTGTATAAATTGATTTTCGGGTAAAGTTGTTCTAATAATGTCTACTCCCCCAAATGATCCAGTTTTGCAAGTGGAAACAAAATGGGGAACCCTTCTATATGAACTTCAGGTACCCATTAACCCTTGAGGTTGCTATAGCTTTAAAGTATGTTATGTACATGAGGTTTTATTTAGTTTGCTTCTCATAGAAAGTTTCTGGAGTTTCTTTCTGGTTTAGCCTATTTGATTTCCTTTACATAGTGACATTCATTCTATGTTTTGTGAAATAATCGTTGTCCTCAATTTGAGTTACAACCTTTTGAGACATGTTTGATGGCGATTTGAGTGGCAACATAGTACCTATTACTTAATATCAGTTAGTTGTTTTGATATTTACTTGATCAGAATTTGTGAATGCATGTACTTACACTGTATGATATATATATATATATATATATATATATATATATATATCTCTTATGGATGGTTTCATTTGTTCACAATATGTGTGGGGATCAGTTTACCACAATGGACATAGATAGAAGGATTTAGATGAAACTTCATTAGTGATTGCAGTCATGATAACTCATTGTTGAAGGTACAAAATTTTGATAATGTGTAGGAGAAGATTGGTATACATCTATGTATAATGGAGTTGAATAGTTTTAGAATGATGTGTCTTGGTTTATTGTTAATTGGAGCTCTATAGTCCTTAGATCAGGTAGTGGCTGATGTTCCATTATTCCGTGTATGGTAGTTATTTAAATGATGGTCCTGCAATATCCCATGTCCTGTCTCTGAGAGGGAGGAATTTATCTCAGCACAATTGATGTAATTACATCAAGAGCTTCGTTTCTTCTTTTTTTCCCCTCAACACAATTGGACTTACGGTATTGAAGCAATCAAATTCTACCTCTATTTGATGCCACTTATGATTATAATTAGGCAACTAAAACTAAATTTTTACGTGCAATGGTGTAATTTTGTTGCCTGAAAGGGGTATGGGAGATTCAGGTTGCCTTGCATTCAACATAGCTATACAGTCATATGTCAGAATGTACTGATATTAGTTTCTGAAAATTTCCAAATGTTGTTTCTGAACTTTGTAATTGTGCAACGGAAATTAGGATTTTATTTCATAGATACCTCTTATTTACTGGGTTTACTGTGATATTTTGCTTTTCTCTAACCACAACATTAATAAGATTCCATGTTGTTGTAACTTCTGGCTACATTGCATCAAAGCATGTTTCCATCTCTGGTTTTCAATTGTTGCCAACATGTACATCACTGGAATGAATTTAGCCTCATGTTAAATTCAGTCGGATTCTACCATGGATTCTTAAATTACCATCCATGCACATACATTACTATTAAGTAAAAATAATCTTTTATGTTTCCACCTTTGACACTTGCTTATGTTCTAGATCAATATATGAGCAATGTCCTTCACTAGGAGTTATGTTTTAGAATCTAACCTCTATCTATTGCAGATGTTAGTGGTAATTTTCGTCTTTTTGAGTGATTTTTGTAGTGAAATTAACTGAAAGATTGGGTGGCTATACTACTTTTTCAAGCAGATAGATAGTACTGCTTATTAAATTCTTAACTACAAGTCCTAATGCAAATAATACAACTTATTAATGCTTCAACGAGCACTGGGTACAACATATCAATGCTTTTAAAAATCGGATGAAATTTGGAAATCGGTTCTATGTACTGATTGATGCGGCCACCATTTTTTGGCATGACTTAATAGATAGGAGTACCTAATTTTCTTGAATGGATTGGAGTAAATGAAAGAGACGCAATGTTCAAAAACCAAAATGAATATATATTTTTAATCGAGTGAATTATATTGAGTATCTTTGTTTGTCTTTGTATTGCATTTGTTGTTGATGTAGCTTTTGTGTTGAAACGAGCAAGGATGATCAAGAAGGCAAGTTGGTGATTCAAATGTGATCAATAAGGGGGTGATTGGAACACTTGTAATCCAGTCAGAGGATCTTGTCCAAGTGGTTGCCAAGRGATTTAGTGTTGAAGAAGATGGTTCCATTRAACAATGCGTGGTTGGATATGTAATCAAAGCTTCTACGGAACTAGCTTAAACAATCAATGTTTGTGTGGCAAGAGGTTTGATGGTGATGGTATTTTATAGTTGTAAATTATGGTTGAAAGTTTGTTGTGGTAGGACCATTTACCTCAACATATTGATGTTTGTCGATCCATAGATATTTGAAGGCCTTTGAGTACGATGATATTGCCTATTGACATTTTTGACAATGGCATGGAGATACTAGCCGAATAAGAGATTTAATAAGGAAAAGTTTTTATTGTGACARTTGGTTGGTTTCAAATTTTGATATAGTTTACTTCTTTTTGTATGTTACTCATATTTTTTTTWTATTTATGACATTATTAGATTTATAGTTTTTATTACAAGTTTTTAATTTTTACATGTACTTCTTATGATCTTGTTTCCTATTTTCCTTTGATGTGTGGTACACACTTAAATGATGCAACATTCTTGGAAAAGAGTATAAATCATTGAATTTTTTTGCTTTTTGCTTGCCTTAAAGCATGTTCCTTTTTTACCGACTTGTGACGAAAATATTTTGTTGCATACTTATTACCTAAAGATTGTAAGCATTGTATATCTTTGTTTTTCTATCTTCGAAAACAATTGATCCCTGCTAYGAAGCCCTTTCGGTTGTATGTGTCATCTCAAGTGTRTCGTTTGATTAGAAACAAATCTTCTTTCATAAAAATGGTAAGCATTGTAGATTGTGTTCCTTGAATAATGTTACCATTGTCCTTGAGAAAATATGAAGACCTTTCTTCATTTTCAATTTTAGTTGGTGGAATTGCATTTTTATTTTAAATTTGATAAGCTACTAAGTTGTTAAATTTCTTCTTCAATTTACATCCCGCTGCATTGCGCGGGTACACAACTAGTTAGTTTTTCTATAGGTGAATGAGAAAATATCAAGATTTTTCTCATAAAAATTAAAAATAGTTTTACCTTGTCTGCATTTTTTTTGTCAATGACATATCAAACATGAGACAATTTTTTTTGTCCCGTCCTGTGTCCCATGTAGTATGCATATCAAATGCACCCTTAATGGTTTGATGCTGAATAATTAAGTAATCAGAATGTTTAAGGGGCCCTCATGATATAGTGTAAAATGAAATATTATTGTTTGGTAATTATTTATTTATTATGAAATTAAGGCGCTTAATGGTTAAGGGAGACTCAAGATACAAAATCATTCAAAGGGTTTTATAACTATTAAGAGACAAACTTTTCTTTGTCAAACAAGATTCACTTCTTAATGATTCAGAAACTGTCTCTTAATTGAACCATTAAGAGGTAAACAAACAACCCCTAAATCTGCTTCTTTCTTTATTGTTCTACACCAAAGACGGGAAAAGCCTCTCATGTCCACCGTATCAAAGGCATCTTTAAAATTTTGAAATCATCGTATCAAACGCACCCTCAAAACTTTGAAAGTTTCATCATAAAAAATAATCAATATTTCATGAGGCAATTTTTATGGAATGTGTAAACAATATTTGTGTGTATGTACGAGTTATCTGTCTTGTCAACATTTTTTACTAGTATTTAGAATTTAATCATAAGAGTGGTATCTGATTGTGGTTTGAGCTTGACTTCAAATTCAAAAGTACCAGGAGATCACAGGTTCAAATCTAAGGAGGAATAAAAATCCTCTTATGGCCACAGAGGTTCAAATGCGATGACTCCGGTCTATCTGCAAAGCAGGTGCGAGTCCTGGGATTAGTTGGCTCACATAGCGAGTTGGATATCCAGGTTAATCAAAAAAAATATCATAAAAATGTATTTTTGTCATTTGTTATTATTTCACTTTAATTCTGAGTTAAATTATGTGAACCGAACAGGCAATTTGTAAAATTTCAATTCTTTTGATAGATTTCTCTCATATTCTTGTCAATCAAACGTACAATCAGACCTGATAAAAATTCGTTCTAATTTTAATCATATTTCATTACATCATTCAAACAAGATTACAGGAAGACTGAATTGCGATTATGTTTATTAGATAACTATGGGGGTATTCGAGACACCTTGTGTATACCTCAACTAATTTCACAAGACCTAAAATTAACAGCCAATGAAACCTACACTAGCCCCGATGACAACCGGGACCTATCATGTTAAGATTGATATGTGATCGGTTAGATAGAGAATTAAGAGCTAAAGAAGGCGAAAAGGAAAAGTGTATGTCCGTTGTGCTATTTATACAATACATCCAAAACCATGAATAATTACAATAATGGGTAAATATGAAATATATTCCAACATTTTATGACAACAATTTATTTATAAAAAAAACATTAAATAGGTCAATCTAGATCATCATTAATGTATCTAAATTAGTTTGATAAGATCATCTCATAACTATTTTATAACTTTTTTTTTAAGTATATAATATTTATATACGGCAAGTGCAACAAATAAACTCACACACCCTCCTCACCTATGGTGAGGTTTGAACTTTTGACCTCCTAAAAGGCCAAGGGCTACGATACCGCTAGGCCAAAGATCCTTTGGTAACTAATTTATAACTTATTGGCAGCTTACATATATCTCGTCTAATCTCATAAAGCCCTGGAGACAAATAACTTTTAGGGAGAAAATCCCTAGCGATTTTGATAAATTTTGAATTAAGGGGTTGTTTGGCAATTGCTGAATGGTTTAGTGCAGAATGATTAACTGGTTAGAATGATTAAGAGGCTATCATGATATAGTGCAAAATGAAATATAATTGTTTGGTAATTGTGTACAATGAAATTAGGGCTCTTAATGGTTAAGGAAGATCCATGATACAAAATCATTCAGAGGGTTTTAAAACCATTAAGAGACACTTTTTTTTGTCAAACAAGATTCACTTCTTAACGATTCATTGCCTCTTAATGGAACTTTTAAGAGGTAAACAAACAACCCCTAACATCTGATCACACAAGAGGTAATGGATATAACAATAGATGTCAACATATGTAAGAAATATAATGATCAAAACCCAAATTCAAATTCAAATTCAAATTATGAATTTCAAAATAAGGTACAAGAAGATGAGGTAGAAGCCAATGGATCATCAAACAAACAATGAACCAAATTGCAAAGGGATCTCAAGAGGCCACAACACATCATCATCATCATCTCCACAAGAAAAATGGAAAATCATAACTCACATCTATTCACTTTTTTAAACCTAAAAAAGGGTATTCCTTGATTGCATCTCAGTTCCTATGGCCTGCTGCTTTCATCCTCCCAAATAATCAAACTTATTGTTCATTTCCTAATTCACACAACCTCTTCATGTTAGGCTGCTCCCATTTTGGGTGGCTGTTCAACAACAAAAACTCAGAGTTATAAATCTCATCTCTGACCTCAATACATTCATAAAAGAGACAACTAACACCATCTTCATGCAATCCATATTTAGAAATCTAATGTCCACTTTCAACCAAGTGTCTACTTTCCAATTCTACCCTTGATTATGAGATGGAGAAATTCACGACTCCATCTATTACCAAGGGTAAAATTGTCTTTTAGTTAATCAAAAATGTAACAGTTAGATATTTCTAAAACTCTCTGTCTTTTTCATTGCGGGCATTTATTTTGAGACAGAGAGTATATCCTCATTCCAAGAAAAAAGGACATAACTTGACTTTTGAGACTAAGGAGATTAGTTTGTGACTTTCAGAACTGATATGATAGGAATTTGCGGGGGCTTGATGCTCAAAAATAGTAAGCTGAACCTTATTATGGAACCAAGGGAGTGTATATTTGACCCGAAAGTCAAAAGATAGATCTTTGAATGTAGCGGAACAAGAAAAAGTAAGAAAGAAAGAAAGTGCTGTAAATATTGAACGATCAGAACTTTGACTAGATTTTACCTTTTTAAGAGGCACCTTAGAAGTGCCCGGTTTTTGCCCATTATCAATTGGTTTCAGGATCTCAAAAGAACACACCAAAGATTCATCAACGCTCAATAATGCACCCACATTGTCAAACTCTCCTCCATAGTTTGGAGCTGAAAATATTGTAACGAGTCTTCTTTTTGCGAAAAACTCATAGCCGTCCTCTACCACCTGCAGTCAAAAAAGGGAAATACTTCGTTGTTGTGTTCTAATTTGCAGCCACAGCACCTTCAATGAGTTACATGCTCAGCACTTGGGCATATAAATGTCATGAATTGTTTGCATGGTTAAAGAGGCTCGTTTTATGTCACTACAACATAATCAATCAGCTTTGTAGGACCACAAATATGTCTAAATGTCCTCATAGACCACTTTATAGGACTTAAGTTTATAGGATTAAACAACTGTGCATCCTATGTAAAGGTGTTTTAGAGCACACTTTGACGTCCTAACAAGTTTTTAGGAAAATTTTGAAATAATGCGTCTTATTACTCTTTTTAAATGACATTATTTAGTTCATTGATACACAAGAGTTTTGTTTGCCATAGTCTATTAGGACATTTAGACATATTTGGTATCCTATAAAGCCAATTTTGTTGTAGTGTGCACCATGAAAGTAACATCTAGTATGCATTGACTAAGAATATTTACCTGATGACCTCTGCAAATAAGGTCCAGATTGTTCTTCCTAAGAAATTCATGAACGATATCAGCTCCAAAAGTACATGAAACACCTCGATCACTATCCGACCAGCCATCCGCTACGTGAGTAGGATCAGACCACAGTAGATCACACAGGAGCCCATTATCTGGGATTTCCGTAGGCCTCTCAAGTTCCTCTATTTGACTTAATTTCTCAAGATCCGGGGAAAGTCCTCCATGCATGCAAAGGATCTTTTCGTCGACTATTGCAGCAATAGGCAAACAGTTAAAGCAGTCCGTAAATATCTTCCAAAGACGGACATTAAATCTCCTTTTACATTCATCATAGAACCCATAAATTCGATTAATTTTGGGATCTTCATGGTTTCCTCTCAAGAGGAACACTTTATCAGGATACCTTATCTTGAAAGCAAGCAATAAACATATCGTCTCCAAACTTTGCTTCCCTCGATCAACATAATCACCAAGAAAGAGATAATTTGCAGAGGGCGGAAAACCACCGTATTCGAATAGCCTCAATAGGTCTTGGTATTGACCATGTATATCACCTGTAACAACTTGAAAATAAACAAAACATTCTTTCCAAATACAATCAAAACTATCAAATTTCCCTTTCCAAATCACAACCCATTTTTATCCCTAGAGAAAAACATGAAGAACTTCAAAAGGGTAAGAAAATAAATTGAAGAAAACACAACAATGATATACAGAATCCATGAAAAATCATCTTGATACATATAAACATAATATTTCATATTCTAAAGGGTAACCCTATGCACCAAGAACCTACAATTCTGAGCATTTCCCCCCTTGATTTTGCAAAGAAATCGTTTTCCAGACTCAGAAATTGTAAAAAAAAAAAAAACATTTACTAAGCGATCGGTGCCCTAGAAATAGAAAATATACACAGTTTACAAGACAACAAGCAAACCCCTTCAATTATTAGGGCAGCGAAAAAGCCCAAAATTGAAAAACTAAACGTATGGTCGAATTGGATCATTATTATATCTGTAATTGATCGCATCTTACCACAAATCCTGATGGGAGCACGGAGGTGAAGGAGATTAGGCTGGGAAAGGAAGATTTGTCTGGAGTTAATGCATAGCTGACGAATCTCTGCCTCAGATAACTGCACCTGTTTCCCTCCTTTACCTTCTAACAATCTCCTTATGATATCATCCAACACCCCTTTTTCCATCATACCCTCAATCTTCATCATATTTACAGGCCCCCTATCTGACAACAAATATGATATGGATATAGATATAGATATAGATATAGATATAGAGATATGGGTATAAAAATGGATTTAATTCAGAAAGGAGGGGTGTTGGAGGAAGAAATAAAGAGATGATGGTGTTTATGTGAAGAATGAATGAGGAAGAAGAGTCTCATGGGGCGTGCTCTGCTCCTTTCCTGTCTTCTCTTTGATTTATTCTCTCTCTCTCTCTCTAAACCTATTTACACAATCAAAATCAAAATCAAATTAAGTTTGTGTTGTGTTTTTATTTTTTAAATCAATATTTTTAAAATCTCAATTTTGAAGAATTAAGTTCTAAAATTTGAATTTTAAAAACAATTTATTTTTTATTTTTAAAACATCTAACATCTCTGGTCTTTAACGGGTGACTACTCACTCTAACTCTCACCTTTGTCTACATTAGGGGTATTCAAAAACCCGATCAACTCGATCAACTCAATCAACCCAACCAAATTCAATGTAAAATAATTCAACTTGATGTTAATCGAATTGTAAACATTTTAAACCGTAGGTATTGGATTGATATTGGGTTACTATTATTTGAACTCAACTCAACCCGATGAACCCGATATCTTTTTACTTCCTAGATTTAATATGATTGTTGAATTTCTATTAATATATACATTAGATAATTACCCTATCACGTACGCTCTTCATATATACATATTTTCAATCTATTCACATCTCTATATAACTCATTCGTATATATGTTTAGTAACTATGAATATATATATATATATATGTAAATTGAGATAAATAACTGAATGTAATGTATGTAATAAGTATGGATAAGTTGTATCAAATGGTTGATGATGAAAAAAAATTATGAGCAGAAAAATAATGTATTCAAGGTTAGAAGAATATTTTAATATACTAAAGTATCAATCCGACCAACCCGTACGGTTTGGGTTGCACTTTGGTTTGGGTTGGGTTGGGTTAAGAGTTTTCAAACCGTAAGCATTGAGTTGGGTGGTTCAAATGTCTTCAACCCGATCAACCCAACTCATAAGCACCCCTAGTCAACACTCGTTTAACAATAATTTGATCACTGAATTCTTGAAACGGGCAATTTTGATCTTTGAAATGAAGATTTTTAAAACCAGTGTTTAAAAATGGAGCAGAATTAGTTTTGTTATAATTTGTCCTTGTGTAAATACTTAAAAGTTAAAATATTTAGAAAACAATTTAGTTAAAGTTACAGATGTAACTCAGCCATAAAAGAAGGGTTGAAATTGGTTGAAACTAATGATCAAGGGCCTATTATGTCACTTGTATCGAGAAAAATTTGTGACATGCCTTGGTTATTAATTCGGTGGAAGGAACGCGGTATCCATTTGCTTTATTTTGGATATCATGTAAGGAATTCCTGCAATTATGAACAAAGGTGTAGGTATATTAAGAAACCCCCTAAAAGAAAATGAAGCAGGTCACGTGTTAGATCTGAAGTTGAGTATCTATCAAGGTCTGAAGTTTTCATTTGGCATATATATACATTAAATAATCTATAAATTGCTAGTACAATTGTCCCCGCTATACCAGGCCTATTACCTTCATGGAAGGAAAATCGTGGTGTCCTAACGTAGTATGGGTGGAGCTGGATTTGAACACGAGTTATAGAATCTCCATGTCCTTTCCATTTGGAGAATTCAACTGCGGCTTCATTTGGCCGAGTTGATAGATTAGATACCTACAGTACTCTTTCTAGCACTTCCTTACTTTTAGACTTGCATTAACTTATGAATTCTCTCTATGATTTCCTTCTCCACTTCTGCCATTATTCTCTAGAATGAGTTGTCATTGTCTTTGATTTTACAAGAGACTTAATCTCCCTCCAAACCGTTCCATCTGTTTCATACTCTTTTCATTAATCACACGTACTTAAATTCCATGCATGATGTTTTTAGCTTATTACCATTGGCCCCCTTAACTTACCCGTTATAAGTTTATAACAACTAGTCCATGGACTTTCTTTCAGTAAAATTCTGAACTGAATTTGAGATGTTACTCTGAGCAAGATGAGGTATCCATGTATAATGAAAAATATGGAACATAAATTTAGAAAATTTTCAAACTACTCTTGTTCTTATCTAGTAACATGGTATAAAAGCCGTAACAATTTTTTCTGCGTTGTGATTTATTCCTAGAGTTCTTACGACAATTTTGAAAACATGCATTATGTTGTGTCACATTCTACTCTTGAATGCACCACTCGTTAAGTTCTCATCTTTTTGTTATTGTTCGCTACACTAAACCTACCACAAAAACTTTGACGGGTTTTAATTACAATCTTTGTGTTCACAGGATGAGAATTCTTTTTGATAAGGTAGAAATCTTAAAACATTCCCGCCCAAAAGAACCACTCGCTAGCTATCCGGACTAGTGGGGGGCCTATCTGGAGACATACTGAAAACCATGCCTTTCGAACCAAACGCAATGCGCGTCTTCCAAATCAAAAGAAAAAAGGGGGAATAAAGATGGAGTGCAACCTGTAGAGCACATGTGATGCACAGTCGGGTTGCTCACGCAGCGGATCTCTCTCTCTTTAGATATCTATAGATAAAGAGATATTCCGAGTTTGCAAATTACCTTAATGATTGAGATAATTAAATCAATACATGGTTATAGTATCTCTATTATGTTCTCCATGTTATGATTATGTAGTCTATTTGAACGGTAATCTTATGAATGATTGTTCCATGACCGGTTATTGTTTTTATGTGGGTGATTCTTTGATTTATGGGCATGGCAAGAAAAGCAACTCTCAAAGTATTGAATCTAAATAAGAATGTTACTTTTGTTATATTGATAATTGGCTAATATATGTGCCACTCTTCTTCTACAAATACTTTTTTTATTAACCTGTACATCCAACTCGTTATGCGAGCCGACTAATCTCAGAACGACCACCTACTTTGTGGGTAGCCCGGAGTCACCGTATTTGAACATTCGTGGCCATAAGGAGATTTTTATTCCTCTTTGGATTTGAACTTGAGACCTCCAGATACTTTGACCTTTGAAGCCCAAACTCAAACCAATTAAACACCATCCTTATGGTTAAAAAAAAATGACCAACACTCAATAAATTCACCAAAACACATCTTTCCAAGTGCTTTTAGGATCTCTTAAGCAAACTCAAGTTGCCATCCACTATACCAACTTTGAGTTTGAGGAGGATGTGAATGTGAGTACAATTATATGCCAATCATGATTGTCATGATTATAATCCTTTGAATTTAAGTAAATACCCTAATAAATATTGTATTTATTATTATATGTAAATAATTAAGTTAAGTGAAAAATAAAAGATAAAAGACTGATTTATTTTTTTATATATTTTATTTATGATAGATTAAGGTATTTTATATAACTGATTAAAAAACCGATGAATCTTGAACGGTATGATACTAATTATTTCCCAATAGCCATTTGGTCATTTAAGTTAATTAAAAACGATCAACGTCTTATAATAATAGTCAAGACCACATTTAGGGATTTCGTTTCAAAATTCTTCAGTTATTTTAATCAAGTGTGCAAGTGTTCATTCAACAATTATATCACAACTTAAAAAATATCACACGTCACTTTCAACACAAGACCCCGTCAACTGTACGTTTGTTCCTTTTTACAAGTCAATGATCACATTGGTCCAACGGTTATGGTCTCCTTCATGAATAATGTGTTTGTTTATTGTTAATCATTCTGACCCGTCTGCTTAGTCATCCTCCTAGCACATGAGAAATATGTTGTTATAGGATGAAGGTTTAACAGTTTTGGTACCTATTATACAAATAAGAATACACAATTAAATGAAAAATGACATAAATAACCATTATTTGAAGAGTTAACTGTAAAGAATCATACCCATGTTCCCTAAAATGTTTATTTTTGATAGTTTTAATTGAAAAGTCGGGTACCTTATGACAGTATTTACGTTACCGTCCATTAAGGTGACGTGTAATTATTGACATACTGTATTTATAAAATAAAAATAATATAAAATTTATTAGAAATTATTTTCTTAATGTTTTATTATTATTAAAATAAATAAAAATAGTAATTGTATAAATACTTTAAATGGTTGTATATTGAACATTGTTAATTGTGTTTCATCATTTATAACCAAATAAATAGTAGAGTAAATTATAAAATAGTAGAAGAGTATTCGTGCAATGCAGCATGACACATCTCGATTTTTATGTTTTATTTTATTATTTGTCTCTGTCGATATTATAATATGATTTTATATATTTTTAAGAAAGCAATAATGATTTTATTTTTGAATAAAATATAAATTTGAAGATATCATAAAAATTTGAAAAAAAAAATATCAATGTTAATATCAAATCAACTATTTAAAAGTTCTATTTTTTTATGTAATTTCTCTAATTTATTTTTTAATTATAATTTAATTTAAGTTTAATAATTAAATACTTTATTTTTAATTTATAAAATATTAAAATATGTCTTTGTTATTTATGGAAACTATGCTTTTCTTTTAAAACTTTTCAAAATTACAAGCGTGTCTCAAGGTTTTATTTTTGTTGTTGTTTTTGTCCATATCTATTAGGTCTATTAGAAGGTGTAGAAAAATGCCTGTTAGTCATGTAAGGGGTATTTCGGTAATTTCATCATTTATTCATTAAAAAAATATACAAGTTTTTAATGTTATTGTATATGTTCAAAAATCCATCATTGAATGATTCTGTT
The DNA here is from genome assembly GCF_001531365.2 of Cynara cardunculus var. scolymus. Classification (NCBI taxonomy): domain Eukaryota; kingdom Viridiplantae; phylum Streptophyta; class Magnoliopsida; order Asterales; family Asteraceae; genus Cynara; species Cynara cardunculus. Next base: position 25,084 of record NW_020201153.1, on the reverse strand, counting down.
TGGACATTATGTCATGTTATTAGTTAATGAAAAACATTATCCAATTATTATGTTTATGTATTATTCTTCGTTATATCTAAACGTTATAATAACCTTAGAATAATGTATTCTAAAAATGTTCCTAATCAAATATTAATTTGGGTTTAGGTTAAAATTAATACGGTACGGCTAGTATATGCAAGGATTCATATAGAGATACAAAATCCACATATGGGTATAAGATGAGATCTTGTACCGGACTATAAGAAATAGAGACTTGTCAACATGATAGTTGTGTAAAGGAAAAGCAATATCTTTGAGAAGATATGAGATACTCTAACAGGATTGGGTCACTCTTTTCACTGAATACCTATGAGATAGGTACTATTTATTTATACACATATAAATAGAGAGAGGCCTTTGCAAATGTTGTTGGTTCATCAAATGAAAAAGGATTGCTAAGAATTATTCATAGATACCTCTCTTTCTCTATATCTCTTGTAAGTTGTTCTTCCTTTCCTCCAAGGAGTTGGACATTGTACCTAGTATCGTGAAGGAAGACAATATCCTTTACTCGGCGTAGGACGTCAAGTGGATTAAGTGCATATGCATGTATACCGTGGAGGTTACGAGCTAAGTTTGTGGTTAGATTCAGATACGACATCAAATGATTGTTGTTTGTACCGTAAAATTTTGAAAGACCCATCCTACCCGTTTTATATGGATCTTTGGAAGGATACGGTTATATTTTACTGAGTGTACCCTTATCCCAACACTTAAGGCATACATATAGGTCGTTATAACATTTAAAAAAACAAAAGAAACAAAAATGTACCCTCCACACCTGACCCCCCCTCTCATCTCATAAATGCAACACGCCAAAAATCTACCCCCACACTCGAAACCCCCCCCCCCTCTCATCTTCATCCCCTTTCTCCCATCCCAGGAATGCAACCTGTCAAAGGCATGAACTCAACACACACATATGTTTCACTCCCTCCATATATATAAATTGTTATTAACATTCAGAAAACAAAAGAAACAAAAATATACCCCCTACATTTGACCCCCTATCTTCATCCCCTTCTCCCATCCTAGGAATGCAACCCGTCAAAGACATGAACTCACTATACACATATGTTGCACTATCTCCATTGAAAGTTGCATGGTTCTTGAGGCATTCTTTTTACATCAATGTTGTTATTATTGTTAATAAAAAAACTCTCATCGACCATTTACTCATGGAACTGTTACAGTTTCAATTAATTCAAGGCATTTGTTGATTTGAGATCTCTAGTGACATCCCCATCAACATGTTGCCCTTCTTTCTCCACCTCTCCACATCCAGTCGTTGGTCCTGGTCCTGTATGGATCTACAAGAGTTTAAAACTAATAGCTTATAGGGAGGGATGAATACAAACTGATACACACAAAGTATTTAGTGCTTAAAGCACCATTTTATTCTCTTTTAGATAGGTTAAAATTCTATTTATATCCCAACTTTGAGTCATTTTATCTCTTTTCTCTATTTTAATGCTAAAATGAATGATGGACCTGTTTCCGTTGGATTTGGTCTAATTTGAACTTATTTTGGAAAGGTTGAAGTTGTTTGATGCTGCAGGAATGTGGCGGCATGACCTGATGGTGGAGAAATAGATGGAAAAGACTTGGAGTTGACTGACAAGACACTTTAAAGACTTCTTATGTGTAGGACAGTTGTATGTTTTGAAATTAGCTGGAACTTGTTAAGATAATTTAGTTACTTTATAACTATTAGTTTTACTTTATTGTACTTTTGGTTAAGTTAGAACTAATTTTGTATGAATTGTCTAAAATGCCCTCATCTTATCTCTAGTATAAATAGAGATGTTGGGTTTAGTTTAACACACACTTCATTATTCCTTTACTTTTTCTCTCAAGTAGATTATCTTACTACTTGGAGAACAAGTTTTCACTCTAAATATCAACTAATCTTTTGGCTAAGTTTCGAGTTTCTTTTTAATCGCTTTCTTTATTTACTTGCTCTTAATATTCCGTGTTTTATTTGTTTACGCTTACTTGCATTTTATTTACGTCATTTATTTATTACGCTTTCCGCATCTTATATTCCGTCATTTATATTCCGTTATTTATCTTTATGCCTTTATTTATCGCAATTTATATTTCTTGTCATTTAATTTTCGTCATGAGTAGCTAATTTTATTAGCTCGGCTGTATGACGAAAAGAGTAAGTTTGTAAATCAAATATAGTCGACCATTTCATGTAACAACAATGTTTTACTATTTCATTTCAAGTTTTATAAAACCAATGACACTTATTGATGATTTGATCACTGAAAAATGTTAAAGTGCCATGGACTCTAAGCTGAGCCATTGATTGCACGTCAATTTGGATGATGTGGGAAGTAGACTTGAGAGAGTTGCTAACAAAGAGATTTGTTATCCATATTTTCTAAATTGTTAATTCTCGACAGGTTGATCACTTTGAAGTGTTAAAGTGGAATGAACTCAGAGATGAGCCATTCAGAACACGTCAACTTGAATGATATGGGAATCCACTCGAAAGAGTGATTTTTTAACAAAGAGATTTGTTTATCCATATATTTTGAAGACACCATTTGTCACTTTCATTGGTCTGGATACCTCATAAAGATATGAGTTGAAAGCTATAATATCAGTGCATTGGTGAAGTCCGAGAGGAATACCTTCAAAATAATTGATGAAAATAGTTGTTACTGATTGTATGTTGTAGCAATTTGTCAGCATGGTCTCATGCTGTAGCATTTTGACATCATTGGTCTACTGGAAATACTATTTACATCTCACCCGAAAAGTCATACACCCTAGCTTGCTTTTATTATTTGTTATCTCCTGTTAATTTTTAGTTGTGTTAACTCAGTTCAAATAAAAGTCTTCAAATTCGCCTTCTGAAATCATCTCTTTAACATTACTTTCTTCTAAACTTTTACTACGATCCCTGTGGACGATATCTGGTACTTATACCACTTTTATTACTTGACGATATTGGGACCGATTGTATACTTGCTTTTAGTCCTGATTGTAGTATGTGGTGTGTTAATACGGACCCGATCACAAACACACACAAATTTCACTTTCAAAATCCTTTATTGATAAGAGAAGATCAATACATAATTTACAGATTGTTTGCGGAATAAGACAAGATACAAAACTTATCTAAAACGATCTAAGGAGCACACAAGATATAGAAAAACAAGAGAGAAAATACTTTCTAAAGAAGATGCAATAACCTTACTTGGGAGTAAGCTCAATTGATGTTCTTCGCTTGAAGTAAATGTAACTTCGTGGGATTAAGAAATATGTGCTTCTTGTGTATGTCTTTGGAGAGGAGAGTCTCCATGACTATTTATATCCATTGTATTAAATGAAAGTCAGAAGGTACAAAACATGTGGCAAGCTTCTAGAGGTGAGGTTCTCCTTTGTCTTCAGATAGGTAAGCACGTTTGGAGACAATAGAGTGACTCCGTACATATGCTTTACTTTGAGATGGATTTGTCCTTTATATGCAAAAGGATAAGAAAAAGCTAATCTTGACCAACAAGATTCATTTGATCGTTGACACTTGAATAACTCTAGAGTTTCTTCAGTATTTGCTGAATCTTGAGCAGACTTCATACATGTTTGTAAACAGGCTTGTTATCACTGAAAAACCGCATCAGATCACGAACTGCTTGTCTTTATCTTCAACTTTATCTTCAACATTACTGAAGGTTATTTTGGTAGGAGTTTTTGTCTTCTTGAAGAATACTCATTTCTTGAGATTTACAATATATGTTCAGAGATCACTGAATAGACTCAGTGATGATCGTTGAAACTGAATAAAACAGAACTATGTATCTTTCGCTAGGTATAAAGGATCATCATCAAATCACTGAGAGGGTATGGATCAACAATCTCCCCCTATTTGATAATGACAAAGCAACATAAAAAAATTGCTTAGTTGATATAGTATGGAAAAAAGGTACTTGTAAAATACATGTGCCTTTTTACTGTTTTTGGGATCTTTTCGGTGACAGAGTTTATTATGAAAATTTACTTATTTTTGTAAAGGATTATAAGGAAAGAATGAAATTACATAATATGGATAACTAAACACTGAGAGCATATTCACTGACAAGAAAGGTGTCAGATACTGTAAAAAATAAATAGAACTCATAAATACATGTCCCATTTACTCTTTTCAGGGATCTTTTTCAGTGAACCAATCATAATAATAAAATATCATTCAAGACAAAATATTACAAAGAATTACAATGGTTTGGGTAGGCTTAAGAAATAAAAGCTATACACTAAAAGAAGAGATAAAAAGGTATACAAGGTTTACAAGATTGAAAGGTTCTTAATCTAGATCTTTGAAGTTGATGTAGTCAGGGACATCTTCTCCTCAAATCTTTCTTCTCAGCATTTCCTTTCGAATCTTGTGGTCTATCATCTCTCTAAAAAGGTTTTCGTTCATTCAAGTTCGAAGATATTCTAAATATTCATTGGGCATAGATGGAACTCAGATACTCGCTGAAACCTGCATTGACCATCATAGTCAATGAACATAAGTCTATATTCAGGTTTCACATGCACTGTATTGGGAATAAAAGGTCCCTTCTCCAGCAGTGACAGATTAAGCATTGAGATATCTGGCTTCTTTTTGTTCTTGAAGAGTTCATCCACTGAAAATTTTGATTCATGCTCATTTATGTGGGACGAACCTTCTCCAAGATCAGAAAGGTTCTTTCTTCTTCGAGAGAACTTCTATGGCAGAGGTGGAACCTCGATGATCTTCAATACTTTGTTAAAAAGTTCATTAAGAGCTTCTTCAATGTAATATTTATGCTTAGATTTTGATCTTTGAATTGCCTGTCGAATCTCGAGCCATTCATAAAAGCCATACTGGCTGAGCAATGAGGGATACTCCATAACAGCATCGTTGTTCTCTCAGAATATGACCATGGAAATTAGAAGGCCACTATCTTTCATCCTCCGCTGTTTGTGATGTTTGAAATCCTGTGAGGGCTCATTCTTGTTTCGATCCTGTCTCTGCACCAGTTCAGCTCGTAATCTTTCAGTGCCAGCACTCTTTGTCTTTTCTGTTCAGCTTCTTCCAAGAGTAGAGCATGTGCACTGAGGGGATCATTTTGCTTGAACATCCCTTACATGAGCTTCATTGGCTAAAATCTTGTTTAAATCCAAACTATCTTTCAGTTGTTGTTGATGTTGCTTCAACTCTTGTTTATCTTTCAGGGATTCTTCTCGTTCAGATTCGGAAAGAAAGTCGAACTCACCGCATCCAGAGGTACGAAGAGGAATTTTTATGGATTGGTGAAGTCGACTTATAAACTGAGCCATCCTCAATACTTATTCAACCTTAGCGTACAAGTTGTCTAGACGACTTCATAGGATCTTCATCATCCTCACGAACTTCAAAAGCGAAGGGAAGATGGTTGAGGGGTTGAGAACGGCTGTTGTAGAGAGAGATAAGAGTTTAGAGGTAGGATGTAGAGAAAAAGAAGATTCAACTTTTGAGGTAGAGGGTGCAAACACTGTTGAAGTATTTACGACCTCAGGATAGATGAACGCCCTAAGAAACAGGGCTAAGTTGTCTTCAACAACTCCTTTCCCTTTGCGAGAGTAGGAGTGCTGGTGAGAAGATCTATCCCCCTGGGAAGCAGGTTCCCTGAAGGAGATTCCTTTAGCAAGGTATCTTAGGATGAATCAGATGGATAAATCATCATCATCACCAAGGTCAACACCTGAGTCAGGTATCTCGGGATCCTCATCACCATCATCTTCATCTTCTCCTTCTTCATCACCAGCATTCACAAATGTAGAGGTGGAAGGAAGGTCTTCACTGTCAGCAACAACCTCGGCATTCTGATTTAGGATAAGGAAGTCTGTTTCAACTTGGTTAGCATCTTCAGCAACATCCTTTTTAACAATCTTCTCTCCCTCTTTGTCATCATCAACGGAGAGAGGGAGGCGAGAAGCAAGGTCGTTCAACATCTGCTCTTTGAAGGTTGAGCTCAGCAACCATGTCTAGCTGATGACGATCAACAGCACTGAAGGAGGGTTCAGGGATAGGCGTCGACTTTTGTAAAAGCTGGAAAAACCATTCAAGGAGCCACCATGCTTGGTAAGTTGAGCCTTAATATCCTCAGCCTTGTTGGAGAGTTCAGCGATGGCATCAGAGTTGTGCTGGATTCCCATATTCATGGAGTTCAGCTCGCTTTTGACTTCATGTATCATAGCTTGGACAACAAAGAGGCTGTGAGTGTGAGTCAGGTCTTCCTTCAAGGGCATTCCCTGTTGAATGTCATCCATCTTATCAATGATAGTGGCAATAGTAGGGAGAAGCAGCTTGACGTCCCCAACCATGTCATAGGCGTCAGTCTCGATGACTGGGGGTTTATTCTCCATAAGAGCTGTAGAGAGAGAAGAACATTGAGTATGATAAATCTTAAGGTTAGTATCAAAGAAAGAAAGGGGGGTGGTTTGGTGTATACATGAGGGTTCCTCAACATTATCCAATTTATTACCGCTAAGGCAAAATTTCTCGAATGTACTGTCGAGAGGATTAGCCGCGTGTTGCTGAGGGGAGTCAAGGGGATCATCCTCGGGTCCTGTGGTTATAGCTTCACCAATTGTGGGGACAACCACCATTGGTTTCTCCGCTCATGTAATATATACCAAAGAAGGAGGGGAGGGGAGAATGGTTAAGAAAAGAAGTGGAGGATCAGCAGTGGTAATGCTGGGAATCACACATTCGGTGAGTTGGGTCACTGAAGTGGTTGGGGTAGGTACCACACATACGAAAACTGTAGAGGATATAGCTGAAGAGGAAGGGAGGGTTAAAGTAGATGCCTCGGGGGTAAGGAAAAGTTCAATAAATGAGACATGTTGAGAGGTCTCAGCTAGCTGAGAGGGCTTCCCTTTTATAGATTTCTTAACCCTCTCCAGGGATTAAAAGTGACTTTAGAAGGTGTCCTCTTTTGAGAGGATAAGGTGGTAGCAGCATGGATAGACTTTGGAGGTTGAGCTAAAGTCATTGTTGCTGAAGAAGAAGAAGAAGAAGAAGGAAGAAAATAAAAAATATTAGCTATCCTCAGCATGTGAGAGAATAGACCAATATCTGAAGGCTAGGACTTATAATCAAGAGTCCTTGATCCAAGCCTACAGACGGGAAGGTCACTCTGAGCGGGATAGTTTGTCTTTAAGATTCTGGCTAGAATCATGCTCAATAACCTGGTGTAAGGGACCACCTTCTTCCATTGGCGCTTGTTCAACTTTAACGCAGGTCGTTAAAGATAAGCTGAGCAAAGTCAGTATTGACGTTCCTGATGACTGAGCAACCAATGTTCAGTGCCAACCTGCTCGTTGGGTCTTGGCCTCCGGTTTTCCCACCCACATAATAAATGAAGTGAGAAAACAAGTATTGCCATACTACAGGCATCCGGTTCTTCTCAACCTTGTTCAGAGACTTGTTGAGCTCTAAATCAGAGTCTTTCTTCATCTGCCAGTCATAGTGAATGTCATCTAGAAACTTGACGATGGATTCACTATCAGGGTCGCTGGCGTAGGGAGTGATCCTTGGAAGCTGTAAGGTAGAACAAAACGTTGCAAGACCAAAACTCAATGTCATGTTGTTGATATGGCAAAAGATCTTGACGTCGGAGTTTCCAAACTTGTCTTTGGAGGTCTTCACCTCATCAGCATACCAGAACTATATTAAGACATCCTTCAGCATGATTGGTTGGAATGTAAGAGCATAGCCAACATGCAGTTCTTTAGGAAGGAGGCCGCTTCTGCTAAGTGAGATTTATCTACGAGGATCTCCAAATGAGCAATGTGGTTTTTTAGTTTGAAGGATCATTCTTCAATACCAAAGTGTACGTTCCAGCACATGCCATTTCTATTTAAGAACAAGGGGAAATAAAACAATATACGAATGTTTTAATCACAAAGCTTTTCAGAACAAAAGTTTGAAGGAACTTTTCATTCGAAAACCAAAAAGAAAGTAGGTTTTCGAGAAGATTTTTAAGAAACAAGGTTGATATAAATCAAGAAAAAGAAAGATTTATACAACTTATGTTGTTTGTATTTGAAAGAAGAAACAAAAACTTAAAAATATAAACAAGTTTCTTTGAAGATTAATGATCGAGTGGAAACCACAGACTACAATCAGGACCAAAAGCAAGTATACAAATAGTCCCAATATCGTCATTCAAGTAATAAAAGTGGTACAAGTACCGGATATCGTCCACAAGGATCGTAGTACAAGTTTAGAAGAAAGTAAAGTTAAGGAAATGATTTCAGAAGGCGAATTCGAAGACTTTGATTAGAACAGAGTTAACACAACTAAAAACATGAGATAACAGATAATAAAAGCAAGCTAGGGTGTATGACTTTTCGGGTGAGATGTAAAAATTATTTCTAGTCGACCAATGCTGTCAAAATGCTACAACATGAAACCAWGCTGACAGATTGCTACAACAGTCAATCAGTAACAACTATTTTTACCAATTACTTTGAACGTATTCCTCTCAGACTTCACCAATGCACTGATATTATAGCTTCCAACCCATATCTCTATGAGGTATCCAGACCAGTGAAAGTGAAAAACGGTGTCTTCAAAGTATATGGATAAACAAATCTCTTTGTTAAAATCACTCTCTCGAGTGGATTCCCATATCATTCAAGTTGACGTTTTCTGAATGGCTCATTTCTGAGTCCATTCCACTATAACACTTCAGAGTGATCAACCCGTCGAGAATTAACAACTTAGAAAATACGGACAATAAATCTCTTTGTTAGCAACTCTCTCAAGTCTACTTCCCATATCATCCAAGTTGACGTGCAAACAATGGCTCAGCTTAGAGTCCACGACACTTTAACACTTTCAAANAAGTGTCATTGGTTTTATAAAACTTGAAATGAAAAAGTAAAACATCGTTGTTACATGAAAGGGTCGACTATATTTTGGTTTAAAAACTCACCCTTTTCGTTATACACCCGAGCTAATAAAATTAGCTACTCATGACGAAAAGTAAATAACAAGAAATATAAAGTGCGGTAAATAAAGACATAAAGTAATGCGGAAAGTAAATACGGAATATAAATGACGGAATAATAAAGATGCGAAAAGCGTAATAAATAAATGACGTAAATAAATTGCAAGTAAGCGTAAATAAATTAAAGACGAAATGTAAATAACAATAATATAAATAAAGCGATTAAATACAGTGATTAAAGAAACTTGAAATGCCAAAAGATTTCTTATATTTAGAAGACAACTTGTTCTCCAAGTAGTATGGAGAACTACTTGAGGGAAAAGTGTGGAGTAGAAGTGTTGAGGGTGTGGAGGTGTGTTCAATACTCCTCCCAACATCCCTTTTTATACTAGGGATGGAGTGAGGGCAAAAAGGTCATTTCACACCCACCTAGTTCAAAAGGAACTAAATAGTACATAAAAGCAAACAAATATTTAGAAAGTAACTACATTAGTCTTGTAAACTCCAGTTAATCTGATTAAACTACAGCTGATTCAACTTTAGAAAGCTCTCAAATGTCTTCCCATGGTCTTGTCAGTCAACTCCAAGTCTCATCCATCTCTTCATCTGCCATCAGGTCATGCTACCACATTTCCACAGCATCGACTTGCTCCAATCTGTCCAAAATAAGCTTAATTTAGACCAAAATCCACTAAAAACAGGTTCATCATTTACTTCAGCATAAAAATAGAGAAAAGAGATAAAATGACTCAAAGTTGGGATATAAATGAAAAATAACCTATCTAAAAGAGAATAAAAAGGTACTTTACGTACTAAATACTTAGTACGTATCACACCCCCAAACTTAAACCGTTGTTTGTCCCCAAGTAACCAAAAGACAACTAAAAATGACTCAATTTTTAAAATTTTGCAAGAAAATGCAGTAAGTGCATACACATGTTGATTATGCCAAAATGCACCATATAGCTTTCATAAATCTCAAGTAAGCATGCCCAATCTAACCATTAGCATAAACCATAGGCTAGCTTTATTTGCTCTTTGTTATGCTCAACACATCATAAATCAAGATCAATAAGACTTTGGAAGTAACTGGTTTGCTCTCATTTGGCATATTTTTTTTCCTCTTTTTGCCTTTTCTCACTTTTATGCATCAACATTGAATTTTTCAAATTTTTGGCACTTTGTGCTCTTTTGTTGAATACATTTACACCTGCCCCTATGGGACATTTTTGGTGTTTTAGATCTCAAATATGGCATTGAAGCTTTATGCACTTTGTGCACTTTGATCTCCACTTTTGGCACTTTGTGCTCTTTTGCATTGCTTTGATCAATATGTCTATGTTGGTACCCACCTCCAAACTCAGATTTTTCAATGTCCTTATTGGAAGTATATAGGGGGCTATTTATACAATGGCTACAAGTGGCTAAAATATTGAGAAAAGAACAAAGGGCCTACATCCTTTCTTAGTTGAGCATATGATGTGGATCAAAATGTGTTCCCAAGAAAAACAAGCTAGTTCTAGTGATACCAAGTGATTAGAAAGTATAACTAGACTACAAGAATTATTTTGGCTATACAAGTATATGGCAATTATAAACATATGTGTTCTTTGCAAGAAAATAAACTAGAAAATGTAAAAGACAATCCCAGACTCAAGAAAATCAAAACAAGTTGAAATAAAATAAATAAATAAAAAAGCTAAAGAGGGGATGATAGAACCTGTCCTACTCCATAGGAGTAGGTGAAGTGGAGATGATGTCCTTCAACTTCTTGCATTCTTCCTTCAGTCTAGCATTCTCTCCAAACAGCCTTGCATTTTCTGTCTTCAATGCCTTCAACTTCTTTCCTAGCTTCTTGACTTGAGCACTTGTCTTTGCCTCAAGCTCAACCCTTACTAACTTGATGTCTCCCCTTGTCTTCTTTTCGGCAGCCCTCACTTGCTCTACCAACTCTCCCTTTAACCTGTCCATCTTGTCAAAGAATTCATTCCTTTGTGCTGACAAACTATCCATTAAACTGCTGTTTTGAGCAAGAAGGTCTTGCATCAAACACAACATATCACCAGCCCCATTCACCTTTTCCTTCTTCTCCCTAAGCCTAGAAACTGTCTTCATGTCAATCTTCCATTTCTCCCCTTGTTCTTTCACCATTTGATCCTCACAATACTGAGGAATTCCATTTTCCACTAACAACCGTGTGATCAAGCAAGGGAAATACATCTTCCCCCTAGTTCTACCCGTGCATGTCCGAATACTCTTCTCTGTTACTCTCCCAAAGTTGATTGTCTTACCTGTAACTAGACAATAAAGCAACAACATTCTCTCCACCAAGACTGAGTTGTCATGTGTGGTGGGAGCAATGGAGTGCCTCAAAAAGTTAATCCACACATTTGCATTGGCTGTAAGATTATAGGCCTTAAAAGTCCTCAACATGTAGTTCAAGTGGTCATCCCAAACAGCCCCTAGTTTCCGTATCTCATCAGCCACCTCAGTCAAGTCTTCTATGGTCGCATGTCTCATCATTCTAGAGTAATCAGTCTTTTTAGGGGGGTCTAGGCCATACAGCGGATTGATGGCTTTAGAGTTGAACATGAAAGTCATCCCCCTAATCGATATCTTGGATGTGCTATTTGCTGCTAATTCAACATAGAACTCCCTAATTAGAGTCAGATTATAAGAAGTTGGAACCATGCACATTTGCTCTATACCATGAGCCTCTACCACTTCCCTTATGAATGCAAATTCCCTAATGCTTTGCCTATCAAATCCCTTGTCTGGGAATCTAACCCTGTTTTGGAACATAACATGCATCTTTTCAGCAGCCTTAGAACTAAAACCATTATAGGGTCTGATCGGCCTTGGAATGGTGGTTGGCCTTTGGGCCATAGCCACCCTCTTCCTCTTAGGTCTGGAGGAATGTTGCTGTGATGCTACAACATCAGTTTCAGAGTTCCTAGGCGACTCAATGACAACCCTTTGAGACCGGGTCTTCTTCCTAGGTGGTTCCTCATTAACTACTGCATTTGACTTCTTTTTATCACAAGCTTCAACCAACCTTCTTTTTTTAGACATAACCTCAACAGGGGGTTCTTCATCCTCTTCCCTAAAAAAATTCCTCATTGAGGTCGGGTATGTGATCATGAGGAGCAACATGAGGCATATCATCCTCATCATCTGTATCTTTCCCAGAGGCAGTAAAAAACAGTGGCTTCCTTGGTTTTTCAATAACAGTGATGTTTTCGAGACTGCATGCCTTATTTTCCATCCAAATCTCCCCTGTCTGTGCCATAGAAGCAGGTTCCTCCTCTTCCTCAGAATCAGAAGTGAAGAGGCCCTCAAGGGGTGTACTATCAGATGAGGATTGTACCTTTTGAGAAGTTTCGATTGATTCCCTGTTGGTGGTGGTCGGAGATGAAGTTGGGATTGGGGCCTTCTTTGGAATCGACATAGTGGAGGATTTCACCATTTCCTTTGCTTTCTTCAGGGGGTTTGAAAATGGGATGATGGCAGCGAATGGCACCATTTAGAGAGGAGGCACGACGATAGGTACTTCCGGTGGAATGGCGTCGACGGCGACTGGAGTGGATGATGGTGGCAGGGATGGCGACGGCGGTGGAGACGGTGAGTCTTCATCGATAAGGGTAGTCGAAGACTCACCCTTCTTCTTTTTCACAATAGGCAGTCTCTTCCCTCTCCTTGCCGACTGTCTTCTGAGGAAACAGGGGTACGCCTAGCGGCAGTAGCCACCGGCGGTGGTGGGTCAGATGGTTGCGTCGGCGTCTGTTCGGCTGCACTTGACAGTAGTGGATCGCGAACCGTGGCTCTCTTCACTCTTGCTATTTTCGAACGTTGGAGATGGTGGGGGGACGGTTACCAGTCGGGAGCGATAAACAGTTAGAAAATGAGAGGGAAATGAGAAGAGAAAAGAGGGTTTCTTGGGAGATTAAGGGGTTTTTTCTAAAAAACAAGGGCAAGATGGGAAAAAGATGAGGTTGGGTGATGTCATCCTTGGAAGCATGCAAAAGGTGTGTGTACTTGATGGGAGTCCTCTTTTTCTTTTCAACCAGATTTTTCAAACACAAGTCACCAGAGGGTTTTATTTACTTTGACAAGTTGGGGAGATGGGTTAGAAAAGGTGGTAACAAGATGTCTTTTCATAAACAAATAAGTACTTTTCCTTACATCTTGTACCAAATTCGGCTGGCAAAAAGAGATGACCACATTTCTTTAAAAATTAATTTTTAAGAATGACATCATTTATTTTTCCACTCAAAAATTTTCAGGCTTTAAAAATTTTCAAGATTCTCCATGAAAGGCTAGGGTTTTCAGATGCTGCAGCAAGACCTCAGGCTTTTCTTGATGATTGACTGGACTGCAAAACACACGACAAATAATGACAATATTATTAATAATAATATTAACTATAATAACAGAAATTAAAGCAAATATAAATATTTACACACAAACATTTTGGACTTTATAAAAAGTCCAAAAATATAGAAGCTTTTAGCAAAGGGTAACAAAATTCACAGAGCATAACTCTGGAATTTCTACCGCATCATGAAACAACTTCACTCTTTGACCGTTGACTTTGAACACAGAATTGTCCTCAGGATTGATTAGGTCAACTGCTCTGTATGGATAAACTTTATGAATAAGGAAAGGTCCAGACCAACGAGACTTGAACTTTCCGGGAACAGTTTCAACCTAGAGTTAAACAAAAGAGTTTTCTGACCAGCTCTTAACTCCGGTGTTGAATTCTTTTATCATGCCATTTTTTTGTTTTATCTTTATAAATCTTGGCATTTTCATAGGACAGATTCCTATGTTCCTCTAATTCACACAACTGGACTTTTTTTTTTTACTGGCAGCCATATCTGGGCACATGTTTAATTCTTTGATGGCCCAATATGCTTTGTGTTCTAGTTCCAAAGGTAGCTGACAAGCCTTACCAAAAACCAGCTTATATGGGGACATACCAATGGGTGTTTTAAAAGCAGTCCGGTATGCCCATAAAGCGTCATCCAACTTGAAACCCAATCCTTCCAGTTTGGCTTGACAACCTTTTCTAAAATTCCTTTTATTTCACGGTTTGAGAGTTCAGCTAATCTATTGGTTTGCGGGTGATAGGCATTTGCTATTCTATGGTTAATGTTGTACTTTTCAAGAACTTCTCTCAACAGGTTATTTACAAAGTGGGTACCCTCATCACTGATTAGTACCCTTGGGGTACCAAACCTTGTAAAAATCTGTTTTTGAAGAAATTTAACCATAATTTTTGCTTCATTAGTAACACAAGCCATGACCTCTACCCATTTAGACACATAATCAACAACCACTAGAATGTATTGACAATGATTTGATGGGGGAAATGGACCCATGAAGTCTATCCCCCATACATCAAACAACTCTACTTCTAAGATCCCATTAAGTGGCATTTCATTCCTTTTGGAAATGGAACCACTTCTTTGACACTCATTGCATCTTTGTGCAAAATTATGGGCATCTTTGAAAAGAGTAGGCCAATAAAAAACAGATTGTAATACTTTAGCCGCTGTTCTTTGGCCTCCAAAGTGTCCTCCATATGCTGCTTGGTGGCAATGCTGCAGAATTGCTGCCACTTCAGTTTCTGGGATGCACCTTCTTAAAATTTGATCTGCACTGATTTTAAACAAATAAGGGTCATCCCAAAGGTAAGTTTTAGTATCATGGAGAAACTTTTTGAACATATGGCCAGAAATATCAGAAGGTCTAATTCCACAGCCAAATAGTTTGCTATGTCAGCAAACCATGGTGGCTTTGATTCTAACACTAGAATTCTCTCATCAGGGAAGGTTTCAACAATCTCTCCTTCTTCTAGGGTCTCCCTAGGCTTCTCTAATCTTGACAAAAGGTCTGCAACTTGGTTGTCAACTCCTTTCCTATCCACTATCTCAAGGTCAAACTCTTGCAACAACAAAACCCATCTTATTAACCTAGGTTTAACATCTTTTTTTGAAATCAAGTACTTAATGGCATCATGGTCAATGTGAATAATGAACTTTGTTCCCATCAAATATGATCTATATCTCTCAAAAGAAAAAACCACAGCTAAGAGTTCTTTTTCAGTTGTTGTGTAGTTAAGTTGTGCTTCATTCAATGTCTTACTTGCATAATAAATTGAATGAAAAACTTTTTACTTCCTTTGACCTAAGACAGCTCCAACATCCCAGTCACTGGCATCACACATGATCTCAAAGGGTTTGTTCTAGTCAGGAGCAACAACTACCGGTGCGGTTACTAAAGCTTTCTTTAAAGTGTTGAATGCATTTTTATATTCATCCGTAAAATCAAATTTTTGATCATGCTGCAAAAGTAAACACAAAGGTTTTGAGATTTTTGAAAAGTCTTTTATAAACCTTCGGTAAAACCCAGCATGACCAAGAAAACTTCGTAATCCCTTGACAGTAGTTGGTTCAGGTAGTTTTTCAATGATTTCAAGTTTAGCTTTGTCTACCTCAACTCCTCTTTTGGAAATCAAATGGCCTAAAACAATTCCTTCTTTGACCATGAAATGAMATTTTTCCYAGTTGAGAACCAKATCAGTTTCYTCAYATCTTTCAAGWCTCMTTTTTAAATTTTCCAAACAATTATCAAAAGATGAGCCATAAACTGAAAAATCATCCATAAAGATTTCTATGGATTTTTCAAGCATGTCAGAGAATACGGACATCATGCATMTCTGAAAAGTTGCAGGAGCATTGCAAAGTCCAAATGGCATTCTCCTAAAGGCAAAAGTACCATAGGGACATGTGAAAGTGGTCTTTTCTTGGTCCTCGGGTGATATGGCTATTTGGTTATATGCGAAGTATCCATCCAAAAAGCAGTAATACTCTTTTCCAGCCAACCTGTATAACATCTGATCAATAAAAGGCAAGGGAAAATGGTCTTTTTGAGTGGATTTGTTTAGCCTACGGTAGTCCATACATGCAACCAGACACTATTCTTGTAGGGATAAGTTCATTCTTGTCATTGGTGACAACAGTAAACCCTCCCATCTTTGGGACACATTGGATTGGACTAACCCAGGAACTACCGGCTATTGGAAAAATTATTCCGGCGTCTAGCCATTTCAAAATTTCCTTCTTCACTACTTCTTTCATGACCGGGTTCAATCTCCTTTGAGGCTCTATAGACTTGAAGTTCTTTTCATCTAGGATGATCTTATGTTGACATATAGAAGGACTAATCCCCTAAAGGTCAGCAATGGTCCATCCTATGGCTTTGGTGTGCAACTTCAACATATCTACAAACTTCTTTTCTTGATATAGATCTAGGGTAGATGATATGATGACATGTAGTTTACCTTCCTCTCCTAGAAATGCATACTTCAAGTGAGATGAGAGTTGCTTTAACTCCAGAACAGGTGGTGAAATTATAGATGGTGTAAAATTCTTAAGCTCACTATTGTCCAACAACTCAAATGCTGCAACATCAGATGGGACATCACTTTCTAAATCCTCAACAGTCTCATCACCTATCTCAGCACTCTCCTCCTCTTCTAACTTACAGACCTTCCTAACTCCTTCCTCATAGCACATTGTCTCAATCTCAGTAACTCCTGAGCATTTCTCTAAGTAATCAGGGTACTTTAAGGAATTAAAGACATTGAAAGTGACTTTCTGGTCTTGGAGTCTCATGGTGAGCTCTCCCTTTTGGACATCAATCGAAGTTCCACCAGTGGCTAAGAAAGGTCTTCCTAAGATTATGGGAATATCCTTATCAGCCTTAAAATCAAGAATGATGAAGTCAGCCGGAAAGATGAATTTGTCAACCTGAACTAAGATATCCTCAATCTTACCTTTAGGATAAGCTACGCTTCTATTGGCCAATTGCAAGGTGACAGTGGTGGGTCAAGCTTCTCATATGCCTAGGGTGTTGAAAACAGACAAGGGCATAAGGTTGATACTAGCTCCCAAATCACATAATGCTTTACCAATCTCCTTTCCACCTATAGAACAAGGAATAGTGAAACTCCCTGGGTCTTTAAGCTTGGGGGGTATTTTGTTGGTTATAAGCGCACTACATCCCTCAGTAAGAGCTACGGTCTCATATTCGGTTAACTTCTTCTTCTTACTCAAAATATCTTTCAAGAACTTGGCATAACTAGGCATCTGCTCAATTGCTTTAATAAGGGGTATGTTGATATGAAATGCTTTAAACACTTCCAAAAACTTTTTAAATTGCAGTTCTTCCTTTTGATTCCTTAACCTTTGGGGAAAAGGAACATAAAGAGGAACTGGTTTAATGATGGCTTTGTCAGGTTGTGTTGAGCAAGACGGGTCCAGAGTACCTAGAGTCTTGGTCTTACTTTCTTGAGGTTCAGATGAGATTACAACTTTGGTTTTTGGACCGGTTATAACCTCATCCTCAATTGGCTTTTTCCTAGCAACTTCTTTCGGGAATAACAAAGGATAGTCCGAGTTAGGAGGAACAAAAGTGGTGATCTCAAGAAGTGGGTTATCCAAAGGTTTTGGTGGACTTTCAGTAACATGGACCATAGGTATAGTCTCAGGTTTAGACGCAACCTGTTCACTTTCTTTTGGTATGGTCTCGGTTAATTCCTTACCACTCCTAAGAGTCACTACCTTTACATGCTCTTTTCCTAGATCTCTCGGGACTTCAGTGTTACTAGGCAAAGTACCAAGGGATCTACTATTCTGATTAAGAGCAAGTTGGTTGACTTGCGTTTCCAGGTTTTTGATGGCAGCACTTTGTTGATTTAACAAAGATTGATTTTGAGTCATCATTTGTTGATGTGCTTGGGACTGAGCCACCAGTCCTTTTATCATAGCTTCCAAGGATGATGATTCAGACTATGGAGGTGGTTTGGTCTGAAAAGGTGGTTGATTACTTTGAAAATTTTGGTGATGGTATTTTGAGAATTAGAACTGCTTGCATGTTAATGTTGTTGAAAATTAGGGTTTCCTTGTTGCTTATGGACTGGGGGGGGGTTCAAACTTGGACTATTCCATGAAATATTTGAGTGCTGTCTCCAACTAGCATTATATGTGTTAGTGTAGGGATTCGATATGTTATGAACATAATTCACAGATTCAGCGTTATGTGGACACAATTCATAAGAGTGTTCCCCTCCACAACAGACACATTGCACTGAGAGGGCAGCTGGAATAGGTGATGTAACAGCTGACTACACTCCTTGGCCAGAAGTTAGATTTTTAAGCATATTGGCCATAGAAGAAAGTTGTGCTGTCAATACAGTATATGCATCAACATCATGTATTCCTGCTGTCTGCTTTTGCGGTTGAGCATGTGGATCAGCCCAATGTCCATTATTAGCAGAAATTTTTTCTAGGATCTCATATCCTTCATTGTAGGTCATAGCTGAAAGGCTCCGCCCGCAGTCCTATCGAGCATTTGTTTTGCCATGGGATTTAACCCATTGTAAAACGTCTGGAGTTGAATACAATACGGGATGCCATGGTGAGGGCATCTCCTTAACAACTCTTTGAACCTTTCCCAAGCGTCAGGAACAGCTTCATCGTCCATTTGTTTAAAAAGGAGAATTTCATTTCTGGACTCAGCGTTCCTAGTTGGTGGGAAATATTTTTGCAAAAACTATTCCGCCATATTACTCCATGAAGGCACAGAACCCGGAGTTAATGAATTAAACCATGCATTTGCCTGATCCCTTAGAGAAAGTGGAAATAAAGTGAGTCTCAGAGCGTCATTATACACTACCGGGATCAGGAAAGCATCAGTGATTTCCATAAAGGATTTCAAATGTGAGTGTGGGTCCTCCGAAGGTAATTCGGCAAATTGTCCGTTTGTTTGCAACATGTGAAACATAATCGGTTTTAGTTCAAAATGGAGAGCGGTCATATGTAGCCTAACTATCCCGAAATTTAATTGCTCAAAATCAGGGATGACATAGTCCATGATCCTTTCATTTTTGGAATTTGCCAAATTAATGATGTTCATAGTTTGTTCTCTTGGTTGTTCATTATTTTCCGATTCTGTGTCCTCATTATGATTATTATGATGGTGGTGTTCTTGCGGAAAATTCGGAAATGGTGGTATTGCCCCAAAGGCAGGCGGTTGGTTTTCTAAATGTGGAATCTCGGGGATGATTGGGGGAGGTAACTCCATGTTAGGAGAGAGTAGAGCAAAAATTGCTCTTTAAGCCCTCCTTCTTTGGCGAAACGTTTTCTCAATATCGGGATCCAATTCAAAAATTTCCCCGCGTTGTCTCCGTGACATACACCACTTTTAAAGACGATTTAAAACGGGACGAGAAAAATCAAATCTTTTACTTCACTAAACAGGAAACTTTTAACTAAACAATCCCCGGCAGCGGCGCCAAAAAACTTGATCGAGTGGAAACCACAAACTACAATCAGGTCCAAAAGCAAGTATACAAATAGTCCTAATATCGTCTTTCAAGTAATAAAAGTGGTACAAGTACCGGATATCGTCCACAGGGATCGTAGTAAAAGTTTAGAAGAAAGTAAAGTTAAGGAAATGATTTCAGAATGCGAATTCAAAGACTTTGATTAGAACAGAGTTAACACAACTAAAAACAGGAGATAACAGATAATAAAAGCAAGCTAGGGTGTATGACTTTTCGGGTGAGATGTAAAAATTATTTCCAGTCGACCAATGCTATCAAAATGCTACATCATTAAACCATGCTGACAGATTGCTACAGCAGTCAATCAGTAACAACTATTTTTACCAATTACTTTGAAGGTATTCCTCTTAGACTTCACCAATGCACTGATATTATAGCTTTAATCCATATCTCTATAAGGTATCCAGACCAGTGAAAGTGATAAATGGTGTCTTCAAAGTATATGGATAAACAAATCTCTTTTTAAAAATCACTCTCTCAAGTGGATTCCCATATCATTCAAGTTGATGTGTTCCGAATGGCTCATCTCTGAGTCCATTCCACTATAACACTTCAGAGTGATCAACCCGTCGAGAATTAACAACTTAGAAAATACGGACAACAAATCTCTTTGTTAGCAACTCTCTCAAGTCTACTTCCCATATCATCCAAGTTGACGTGCAAACAATGGCTCAGCTTAGAGTCCACGACACTTTAACACTTTCAAAGTGATCAACYCGTCAAGAAGTGTCATTGGTTTTATAAAACTTGAAATGAAAAAGTAAAACATCGTTGTTACATGAAAGGGTCGACTATATTTTGGTTGAAAAACTCTCCCTTTTCGTCATACACCCGAGCTAATAAAATTAGCTACTCAAGACGAAAAGTAAATAACAAGAAATATAAAGTGCGGTAAATAAAGACATAAAGTAATGCGGAAAGTAAATATGGAATATAAATGACGGAATAATAAAGATGCGGAAAGCGTAATAAATAAATCACGTAAATAAAATGCTAGTAAGCGTAAATAATTTAAAGACGGAATGTAAATAACGGTAATATAAATAAAGCGATTAAATAAAGCGATTAAAGAAACTTGAAATGCCAAAAGATTTCTTAATATTTAGAAGACAACTTGTTCTCCAAGTAGTATGGAGAACTACTTGAGAGAAAAGTGTGGAGTAGAAGTGTTGAGGGTGTGGAGGTGTGTTCAATACTCCTCCCAACGTCCCTTTTTATACTAGGGATGGAGTGAGGGCAAAAAGGTCATTTCACACCCACCTAGTTCAAAAGGAACTAAATAGTACATAAAAGCAAACTAATATTTAGAAAGTAACTACATTAGTCTTGTAAACTCCAGCTAATTTGATTAAACTACAGCTAGTTCAACTTTAGAAAGCTCTCAAATGTCTTCCCATGGTCTTGTCAGTCAACTCCAAGTCTCATCCGTCTCTTCATCTACCATCAGGTCATGCTACCACATTTCCACAGCATCGACCTGCTCCAATCTATCCAAAATAAGCTTAATTTAGACCAAAATCCACTAAAAACAGGTTCATCATTTACTTCAACATAGAAATAGAAAAAAGAGATAAAATGACTCAAAGTTGGGATATAAATGGAAAATAACCTATCTAAAAGAGAATAAAAAGGTACTTTACGTACTAAATACTTAGTACGTATCAATTAACAACCAAAAAGAATAGAAAACAAACCTGTATTTTGAAAAAGAAAGGAAGAACCGCTTTGTGTTTGAAGAGTTTTTGATGTTCTTGCTTAGCAAAGTATATAGAGAGTAATCGAGTATATTTTGAGAGCGCATAGAGTGAAAGAATGGGCAAGAGAGGTATTTATAGGTGAGATGAAAGAGAAAGAGAAGAGAGGAAAATGATGCTTCGAAAAGATACGCAATTATGATTTTTTTTGCACGTCATTTGAGAGTGACTGGTTTGGGAAGAGTAATGGACAATGTGTGTCAGAAAGACGCGCGTGAAATATGTCCATTAATTTAAAAAAAATATTTACGTCATAAAATATGACCGTTTATTAGTCTTTTCTTTTAAAACATAGTGATCACTGAATAAAGAAAGTGTTCAGTGATAGTTTAAGATTTTTAGAAAGAAGAAATAAGTAACCATACCTTAGAGAGAAAGATACATTTGACTTAAGAGTTAAGTGATAGATTAAATAACATTGAATCATTTCGCTTAGTAGCACTGAATGATGCTTAGCACTGACAAGGTTAATTCTCAATGTTCAGCATTCTAAGTTCGCTGACAAAAAGATTAAATCTTGTTTCATCAAGAGGTATAGTGAACATATCAGCTAGTTGGTACTCATTGGGTATGAAGTGAAGTTCAATATCACTATTCATAACATGAGCTTTGATAAAATGATATCGGATTTCTATATGTTTGTAACACCTCATATCTCACATTGCATATAACACACAATTCATTTAGAGAATTACGTATATTACACCACTTAGGTCCCATAGTACAAGAGACTAAAGTACAAAGTACACAATCCAAAAATTCCACAATACAAATTCTTCTACTACATAACATATAACTTCAAAACTAAACACATCCATAGGCTGATCTTCATATAGTTATGCACATAGGGAAACAAATTACATTTTCCCTTTTCCTTTACTATCATGGTACTCAGCTGTTCCTGCAACACGTATTTGAAAGACAAAATGAGGGTTAGACCAGAAAGGTCTAGTGAGATACCTTTTTTCTTGTAATTGCAAGGTGAAGATCACCAAAACTTTATTTAAAATTAACTTTTCATATAAACAAAATATAACTCATAATTCACAACAACTAGCATCCCTCTGGTTGTATGACCAGATTTTTGACTTAGAAATATTTTATTCATCATACAGCAGGGCCAGAGCCCTCTGGTTCCTTTGACCAGAGCTTCTAGTTATATCAACCAGAGGTCCTCTTTAACTTAATATTCATATAATTACAAAGTCGAGTATATAGGATGAATGTAAATATTTCCCGAGTATATATATATATATATATATATATATATATATATAGAGAGAGAGAGAGAGAGTATAATTTAAAATCCTTTGCATGTCCAGAGCCTCTGGTTCTACTAACCAGAGCCTCTGGTTCATCTACAAAAGCCAACCAGAGCTCCTCTGGTTAAGTTGTAAAGAACAACCAGAGCCTCTCTGATTTGTCTTTCTTTGCCAAAGTCATTTTGTATAAATAATTTTATAAGTTTAAATAAGAGCAAGAAGTCTTATGAACAATTTTGAAATACAATCTTTATGACACAGATCCTGTTGATCCTCTCTTTCAGTGATTTGATGATAATCCCTTTTATCTATCGATGTAATTTTGTTTATGTATTTTCAGTTCCAGCGATCATACGCTGAGTATGTTCAGTGATTGCTGAGAAGCTTGTTTTGTAAATCTCATAGACAAACATTACTTCAAGAAGACAACACTCACACCAAAGAACCTTCAGCGAATGTCGAAGACTGAAACTGAAGATTAGAGAATGGCGAGTACGTGATCTGAAGCGGTATTCAGTGATTACGAGCCTATCTACAAATGTGTGAAGACTGCTCTAGCTTCAGCGAATGATGATTAGACCTCCAGGTTATTCCAGCATTCA
>NW_020201153.1:0-1198 GCF_001531365.2 Cynara cardunculus var. scolymus | reverse complement strand
GATGAGGACAAGAAGAAAATAGCTATAGACACGCGTGCTCGGTCTATAATAGCTATGTCTCTTCCTGATGAGATTTATCACTCTGTGATGAAACTCAAAACTTCTAAATCCATATGGGATACTCTATGTGTCCAATATSAAGKAACCACTCAGGTTYAGGAGACTAGAAAGATCAATCTAGTAAGACAGTACGAAAGCTTTCTCTGTGGAAAGTCTAAAACGCTGTCTAAAGTACATCAGAGATTTAATTGCCTTCTTATTGATGTTAGGGCTGTCGACAGGGAATATTCTAATTCTGAAACYTTGACTAAGTTTCTAGAATGTCTTYCTGAGTCTTGGGACACCTTTTACATGTGTCTCAAGATGTCAAATGACATGTTCACTCTTTTTCTTTCGTCTTTATACGGGATTCTGCTTAACCATGAGCAATCTCGTCAACTGAAAATGAATCTTGTAAAAGAATCCAGGGAAATGAAAAGCTCTCTTTTAGCTTTGATCTCTGAATCATCTTCAGTTGATACTTCTACTCCTTTTGTTTCTTCTCTACCTCCYGTGGTCATCACGGAGATGGACTCTTCTGAGGACATTCCAGAATCTGATTTAACAGATTTTGATTAGTCCTTGGCACTCCTAACTAAGTCATTTAGGAGGTTCGCTAATAAGAGTAAATTCCGCAGATCTCCTCAGCTATCCCTAAGGGAGAGGCCAAAGTCTGAAAGAATAGACAAGGCTTCAGTTGTCTGCTATAATTGACACCGGCCTGGACACTTTGCAGGTGAATGCAGATCAAAGAAGACTGTGACACTATCCTCTAAAGCTCCTTCCTCCTTCAGGACCGTAGATGAAAAATATTCTAAAGTGAAGGAGAAGTACAAGAAGATGAAGAAAAACCAGCAAAAGTCTAAAGGTCTTGTTGCTGAAGAGCATGACTGGGCTGAATCATCTGATGAATCATCTTCTGATGAAGAAGATAAAGCCTACGTCTGCATGATAGCCATTAAAGCTGATGAAGGATCTTCTAAAGCATCCACCTCCTCAGAGCCATCTTCTTCTACTCAGGTATGTTTCCTGAATGAACCCTCTTCTTCTTCTAGTCTTTATGCACTAGATACTCTGACGGTTGACCTTTACAATGCCCTCAATGGCAAATCAAAAGCTGAAATGCTTAATGTTGATCTTCATGAACAATTGAAGATTT
>NW_020201152.1:76109-77876 GCF_001531365.2 Cynara cardunculus var. scolymus | reverse complement strand
CATAGGGTGGCTTTGTGTCCACTACAGAGTACTTCCAAATAAGAATTTCTTCTGGGGTAGTGACGGGCTCTGTGCGAACATTTTGCATAGGAATCTTGTTCATAGATTCAAGGATTTCAGAGACCCGTCCTCCCGTTGTAGACTCTAGCATCTTGTGTTCTTCTTCTTCTTCCAAAATCGGCCTATGGGTCGATCCCTCTGCAAGGATTGGCTTGACAATTTCTTGCAGGGCATCAAACATACCCGTGGACGTTGTTTGGACTTATGGGAAATGAGATGATGTGGCTTCGCCTTCTCTGTGGTGCATTGGAATTTTGCTCTTCTTCGCTAGAGCCTCTGCCAGAGATATTTTTAATGCTTTGAGGAGTTCAGGGTCATCAGCATACTCTTCTTCATTAATCTCCTTTGGGGTTTCTGTGCTCGATGATGACCCCTTCTGTAAAGACTCTACAGCTATGGCCTTCCCCTTGCCTTTAGGCTCTGCAGCCTTTTTCTTGCCTTTTTCAGCTGTAGAATCCCCAATCTTAACACCTCTGGCAGGTGCTCTGGCAGTAGTCTTCTTCTTTGATTCTGGGGCCTTCTTATTTTCCTTCTTCTTCTCCCCCTCATGACGATCATCATCACCTTCGTGATCGTCATGGCTCTGTTTGGCGTCTGCCTTGCATGTAGTCAGGGGAACCCTCTTCAAATGGCGCAAGATTTTTGTGGCCGCTTTCTACATCTTCTCGATCACCTTTTCAGCACCTGTAGAGGCATTCATCACATCTAGCTCTGTGGCCCATTTAAGCTTGGAGACGGAGCTGAAGATCTCTGCTTGAAGAATGTCACCTTCCTTTACAAGCTTTGACGTGCAGTTTTTGATGAGAGCGTTTGATGCTTGGGCCACTGTGATAAGTGCTCCAATATGGCCGGTCACAACATCCCCTAGGGCATCCACCATAACATCCAGCTCTCTGCGAGTTGCCAAATGATTGATGTTGGCCATTGAGGTCTTCGTGTCAAGGCCGTAGGTCACTGCAGAGAAGAACAACTCCTTGATTTTGTCTCTGGATGAAGAGTAATCTGCGTAGTCTACAGAGACGAAATCGGCTGCGAATTTGGTGGCCATCTCGGTGAGTTCTTCCTTTAGCGTCTTGATGGAGGAGGGATTTAGCGTCATCGCTTGGAAGGCTTCTGCTAAGTCATCCTTTTGAAGGATAGAGCTCTGAAGGGTTACTAAAGTAAATTTCAATTCTGCAGTTGAGGAGGATAACTCCTTCAGAGCTTCTGTGAGTGGCGTGAGGTCTTGTGGCGTTAAGCGCGAGATGAACAAGCTTTTCAACTCGTCCATCTTTTTGAACAATTCTGTGGCAAAGGTGTTAAGCTCCCCCTTTGTCACATAATCGTTCTGGGAACTCGGACCACCAACACATGGTGATCCTTTGGCCTCGGAGCTTGAGGCGCCCTCAGCGGCTTGTTTTTCGTAGCTTGCTCGGAGAATTCCACCGGATCCTCGCATATCTCCTTGAGGAGAGCCTACTAGTGTTCTGTAGATCTCATGTCTGGTAGTTTCAGAGCCTATCCTGACAGTTTGATCTAGTGGAGACAGAGAGCGTTCTAGACCCTCTACCTCTGTGATCCTCACCTGTGCCTCTGAAGCACGTTCTGGTTGTACACTCTTGTGAGGAGAGGCAACGGATGCCTCTCTTGGTTCTGTCGAGTCCATGGGCGATGGGACTCTTTTTGTAAAACCTTCATCCTTTTGAGAGGATGAAGGAGTATGATGTG
>NW_020201152.1:71260-72569 GCF_001531365.2 Cynara cardunculus var. scolymus | reverse complement strand
AAGATACGAATAGCTTCCAGCCTGGCCACAAGGGCAAGCGTCTCTTCGTAGTCGATTCCTTCTTCTTGGCAATACCCCTTCGCAACTAGCCTTGCCTTGTTCCTTACCACTACCCTTGCTCATCCTTCTTGTTGCGAAAAACCCACTTGGTGCCAATAGCGAGCTTCCCGGCTGGCAGAGGTACGAGTGTCCAAACTTGATTTCTCTCGAATGGAACTAGCTCGTCTTCCATAGCGTCAACCCAGAAGGTATCTGCTAGAGCCTCTGCTACCGTCTTGGGTTCAATTTCACTTACATAGCAAGAAAATAAACAAAAGTTCGTCGTGGCTCGTGTCTTTACACCTGCAGAAGGTTCTCCTATAATTTGAGATTGTGGATGGGTTTGGGTCCATTTAGTGACATGATGTGGTGGAAGAGAAGGCACGGTTTCTTGTGCATTTTGAAGATGAGGTTGAGATGCAGAGTCTTGTTCAAGCTCTTGAGCTTCATTGGAGGATGAGACTGGAGGACTTTCATTTATTGGTGCAGCCTCTGGTTGAGAATCTTCTACGGAAGGGGTCACAGAGGATGAAGAAAGGGGAGCGTCCTCTGTGAGAGGTGTTGTGGAAGGACTTTCTCTGAATGCTTGATCTGGATGGGCAACTTCTATAGAGGGTCTTTCTGGTTCTGCATCGTCTCCGCACCACTCTGTAAACAGTTGCACGAGTTCTGGAGTGATTGTAGCGTTTGGAGATTTGTTGGCTTGGATTTTCAAATCTTTTGTGAACTTGTCCTTCGTCACATGAAAAGAATCATCAAATCTTACGTTTGTGCTGACAACCACGATTTGGTTCCTGGGGATGTAGGCTTTGTATGCGGCAGTATCCCACGCATAGCCGATGAAGATTGCATCATCCCCTTTGGGCTCAAATTTTCCCAGAGACTCTCTGTCATTTAGAACGTAGCATTTACAACCAAACACATGGAAGAATTTGATGTTTGGCCTTCTATTGAGTAGTAGTTGATAGGGGGTCTTCTCGAAGCGTTTAACCACCAAGGACCGGTTTTGTGTGTAGCAGGCAGTAGAAACAGCTTCTGCCCAAAAAGATAATGGGAGCCCAGAGGCGTTCAGCATCGTTCTGGCAGCTTCGACAAGCGATCTGTTCTTCCTTTCCACTACTCCATTTTGTTGCGGAGTCCTTGGGGCTTAGAAGTTGTGTGTGATGCCGACAGAGGCTAGGTATTCTTTGATCACAAAGTTTTTAAATTCTGTTCCATTATCGCTCCATAATAGCCTGACCTGAAAAGCATGAAGAACTTGCAATCTCTT
>NW_020201152.1:45631-68578 GCF_001531365.2 Cynara cardunculus var. scolymus | reverse complement strand
GATTGAAGCTTTTGAACTCCTTCCTTTCTCCACCCTTCCTGAATTCTCTTGTGATCAAGGCAAGAGTCTTCATCATCTCCTTCATGGAGACCTCTTCTTCTTCAGAACTATTGTCACTATCTGCAACAAACATTTCCTTCTTCTTCTTCTTCTTCTCCTTCTTTACCTCCTTTGCCTCCTTTCCCTTACCAGAGCACCCGTCTTCTGCAACTAGAGCCAGAGGGCCGCCATAGTTCCTTTTCAAATGAAGAACTTGAGACTATTGGCTCTTGAGGGAGCCAAATAAGTCTGCTAATGTCCATGTTTCTAGATCCAGGATGGCCTTCATGGACATTGTGATATTCATCCATTCAGCCCCAAGGCTTTTCAAGAATAGTGAGTTATTCTCCTCTGTCGTTCTTGGGATGCCATACCTTTTACAGTTGCTGATTAGCGTGTTTAGCCTAGAGTATGTATCCGACAGAGACTCACCATCTTTAGCTTTGAAGCTGTAGTACTCGTCGATGCAAATTGCACGATTGTTCTTAAGCGTTTTCCTTCCACCTTCAATTTGCTTTTCCAGTTCTGCCCAGATCTCCATGGACAGTTGACAGTGATCAGTACACTTTAAGATGTCATTAGGAATTGCCATGATCAATAAATGTTTACATTTGTTCCCCAAATCGACGATAATCTTGTCCTCGTCGCTCCAGTTTGCTTTAGGACGCGGTTCGTAGTGCTCAGGTATTTCAAGTGTGGTTCCAGTTGCTGGAACTCTAGGAATTAGATTCATTGGGACGTAGGGAGGGTTGTACAGGAACTCACAGATTCTAGGATGAATCCCTTCRAGAAAGTTCACCATTCGAACTTTCCACTGTGGGTATTCTTTGCGAATGAGTGTGGGAGGTTTAGACTGTGAACCAGTACTCATAAAGGATGTATTGGCTATATTTGCCATTGAAAGATGAAGAATCAAAAGAAAAGTGAAGAAAATTGATAGAATAGTGAAAACAGGGTAACTTGGTGAAGAAGACAACTGTGTGTTCTTGAGCGAATAAGGGTGAATACCAAGAACAGAATAAATCAAATTAAAATTTGATTCCTTCTCTGATACCAATTGTAGGATCGATTAACTCGGTTTCTTGGTATTAATTACTTACTTGGATGATCTGTTTGACAGTGTTAATGTAGCGGAAATGATAAGAATCAACCACAGTAGAAATCAATAAGAACACAGTAATGAAGATTAATGAACACAAGAGAGAGCTTCAAATGATTTTCAATAGAATGAAAATGTTGACAATTACAATACTGAAGCACACTTAAATACAAGGGCCTACGCTGCTATTTATACAACCAAGTAACCGTTTTCTGACATGACCTAAAGTAAATTAATCTAAGCCGTTCGATCAAAACAGATTATAGACAAGAGCACGTGATAAGCACAAGCAGCTAATAAACCAAAGTAAAATAGCTAAAGAAGATCTACACAGAAGACAGACTACAGACCCTCTGTGAGACATCACAGAGGCTCTACTGGATATAACTTGAAAGCACTTCAAAGTAGAGGATATCTTCAAGAACCTCTGTGAGACACGACAGAGGTTATGTCGTCTTTGTCTTGTAGCATTGTCTTTGCAGAGGACCAGTTTCCAGAACCTCTGTGAGACACGACAGAGGTTCTGTCACTTGAGACTTGTACGCTTGAGCATCTTCTGCTGTTGGTCCTCTATGGTCTTCTGTGACAGATCAACTTCTATCAACACTTGCAGTATTACTTTTTCCATACTTTTACATTTAAAGAAATGAGAGCTAACAACTTTCTTCTTCATGATATCGTTCTCTTGTGCAGCAAGTGTTCCGTATACGTCATGAAGTGACCAGCCGTGTAAGTCCTGATTTGATTGAAGGGACATCGACAACTGTGTCCATTCATCGCTGAGACTTTTAAGGAACAAAACATTATTTTCTTCCTTCATCCTGGAGATATCATTTCGACGACATTGATTAATCAATGTGTTGAAACGATCGTATGTCTTCTGAATCGGTTCCTCACGAAGAGCCTTGAAGTTGGTGTATTCGTTGAGACATTGGGCTCTATGATTCTTCTTCGTTTTTGCTCCTCCTTCCAATTGGCTCGCCAACTCATCCCATAGTTCCTTGGCTATGGAACATGGATCAAGGGATTGGAAGATTTCATTGGGACTGCCAATAATTATCAGTCTTTTGGTCTTTTTGTCAGTCTCCACCCGCTCTATGTCGTCTTCATCCAAATTCTTCTCATCCTTGGGCATGTAATAGGCAGGAATTTCTGCAGTGGTATTTGTTCCTGGGACTCTTGGAACAAGAGTCCCAGGAACATAGGGACCCTCCATGAAAGATAGTAGAAGATTTATGTCCATCCCTTCCGAAAAATTTACCATGTGCATCCTCCATTGTGGATACTCTTCTCTCTGAAGAGTTGGAGGTTTAGTGAGGGAACCAACACTGTAAGCGGAGTTCCAGTTCGCCATTTAAGATTTGGAAGAGAGAAATTTACGTTTTTAGAAAAGATATTTTGTGAAAAACGTGAATTGAGAGATTTTTTATGATTGTTTGATTGGAAAAACAATCAATTGGCTCTGATACTAATTGTTGATCACATATATCTCAATAGCACTAATAATTAAGTTAAGAATAACCAAATTATAGTGTTTGGATGAATAAAATGATGAACACTCAAGAACAATTAATAAACGTTCTAAGAATAATCTTGAGTGCCAAAGATTTCACTTTATTCCAATGATGTGAAAAACGTAAAAAGAGTCAAAGATTACAATAGGCCTAACCACCTATATATACTAGAAATCTAAATAAGAAGATAACTATCTAGTGAGACTATTTAGCTAATCTTCTACTAACAGATAAATCTTGTCTAAACATGGATAACCATTAAAACAAGATAAACTTTAAAGAATCCAGTTGTTGATTGGTCATCTCCAGCTGTCTTCCATGGGGTATGAGTTCAACCTTATCTTCATATCTTCATTGCTTGCCTCTGGTTGAACTGGTGAGGGAAACTCCAAGTGTTGGTACCCAGAGGGGTTATGAAGATGCACTTTCCATCGCATCTCTGGTCAGTTCATCAACCCTCTGGTTGTTCTTCAGACTTAGCCATTTTTCTTTGAAGTCTTCCATCGGCCTTCTGGTTCTTCATCACTTGTTTGTCTTCATTACTTCCATGCATAATACTTATGGGGTCTAACATATTATAAGAGATGTGATAATAATAGTTTGAAGAATAGCTGAAACAGGTATTGGAGTTATGTTCGATGAGAAATTACGCAAGTAAAATCTTACAAAATACCTGTTCAGAAAATGTACTCGTTTTCCAAAAACAAATCATTTTTCGTAAACATTTATTCAAAAATTCTAGATTGAAAATTTGCTCGAATCGGATCCTTTCAACTCCCCCCTAGAAAATAGATTTAAGTAATGTTTCGATTCAGCTCAAATTAAAAAAAATGGAAACATTTTTAGCACGGGTCCTAAACCTGGTGTTTAGAAACCACACTCGGTTAAACATGGGTCCTAAACTGAATATTTAGAAGTCATTGTTTGAAAAGTATACAACTCTCCCTGAATTTCTGCATCATTGGCATGTTATTCTGATCAGCACAGTAATAACGCACCTGCAAAACAAGATCAAACGAATTTTGGTACCCAAACGAACTTGGGTCCTTCTTTGTTAGTGTCAGGTTGTGGGATATTGTAACTTCCAAACCATCTATTTTTATTTGATGTTTTCTTTTTCGCGCTTTTAACAGGATGATTATATATATTGTAAGATCCATACCAATTATTGTAATCATAAATGTTATTATCTTTCCAACTTTGCTGAAATTTGTAGTCTCCAGTCCACCTGTTGTACCTCCTCCTGTTTACAAAATCAGTAGTTTTGCATGTGGAGCACATGATCCTTTTCTTGCTAAGATTTATCAAGTCAGAAGTGGATCTCACAAAACAAGGAAGATTATTATTAGTAACAACAGAGTGTTGAGATGAAACAGATTCAGATTCATTTACCCAAATACTTTTAACGTTTGAAGAATAATTGGGTTATCCGATAACATACCGTTGATAGTACTGATTAGAAAAACGAGAATAGTTCTTAGAAACAGTAGATTTAGCACTGCTTGAATAACTGTTCGATTTGGAACAGTCATAAAATCTGGTTTTACACTGTGAAGGAGAACCAATTGAGCTTTGAGCACAAGAAAAGTCTTCGACTTTCTTTAAAAGCTGGTCTCGTTCGACATCAACTAAATCATACTTCTCTTTGAGTTCAGTTCTCATTTTCTGTTCAATTTCAAGTTCTATCTTCAAATCAGACAATTTCTATGAAGTATCTTGGAGTTTACCTTCTAACTCCTTTTTAAGCATCTCAAATTTCATCTTCTGATTATTAAACTCTCTTATCTCTTCATCTGAGCTGCTTTTTGCATTTTCAGAAGCGATGTCGAGCCACTTTTTCTTTTCAGCAAGCTCTTTAGCTATAGCTGCATATTTCTTTGAAGTATTTCTCTTTTCAAGCGCAAATAACTTCTTCTCTTCATCTAAAGCCTTCTGCTTTTGAGTAATGTTGTCAGACAATTTCTGATTCTGGCTCAAACATTCTTATCTGATGTCGTTATTTTCTTTATCTATCATGGCTCGTTTCAAGATAATCAGCTGCTCAAAATCAGAGATCTGATTTAAAAGCATTTTCGCGTTCAGCTCTAGAGAGTTTATCTTATTTTCATAAGATATGCGTTTAGCACCGAATCTTTTCTCTAATTCAAACATCCTCTTCTTCTCTTTCTCAAATTCATTCCTTTCAACATCCAAACTCTTCTCAGCTTCTAGAACCTTCTCTTTCTCTAAATCCAGTAACTTCTTTAACTCACTCAGATCACTCTCAGACTTATGCAGTTTATCGGTTAAGTCCTCAGTCTCTGTATTCTTACTCTCTTGAGAATTTCTTTCAGCATTCAGTTCAAACTCATCTTTACGGATTTTATCTACCAATTCTTGCTTAATTTTGCTCTACTTTATTGCTTCTTCATCTGACTCTTTTCTTTCAGAATCTAAAATCTTTTCAAGTTCAAAAATCCTAGACTTCAGCCCGGAATTGTCCTTTAACAAATCAAAGTCTCTCTTTTGACTTCCCTTGAGATAAGTATCTTTTCCAAGTAATACATCAATCTCAGCTAGAAGAAATTTCTTTTCTTCTTTAGATTTTTCAAGGCTTTGTTTCAACTCTTTAGCCCATTCCAAATTAGCATGATTTTCGAGAAATACATTCACATATTTATATTTATAATTATTCACGCTCTTTTCCAATTCTGAAATCTTAATTCTCATTTATGTATTCCTCTTCTCAAAAGAAACTGCCATTTTAAAATCAGATTGATCAAAGGAATCTAATGCGTTGAAATCAGTTCAAAGAAATCAAAATCAATTAAGCTCAAAGAAAATAAAACTTGAACACCAAAAACTATTGCGAAATCAGAAAAACAACGAAAACTGTCAAAAATCAGTAAAAATAGTCAAAACTATTGAAAACAGTTAAAAACATTTAAAACTGATTAAAAACAGTTTATGCGACACAAATCAGATAAAAAATTCTCAAAACAGTTCAAAAACAAGAAAAATAAAATAAAATGAAAGAAAATTTTATTTGATGAAAATTTTATTTGATGAAACAATCACAAAAAAATTATTTTGATGAAAGAAAAAAAATAAAAGAAAAAGAAACTATTTTGATGGATATGGGCCAAAAAAAATTGGGCCTAAAAATTTCACAAAACAAAAAAGAATTGGAACTGGGCCAAGTAAAAAAAATGGGCTAAGGGTTACAAGATAAAACAAACCAAAAAAATAATATCAACCGTCAAACAATAACAACCCAAGATGTTACAAATCCAATCTAAACAGTACGAGTCTTTGGCCGATGTTACAAATCCGGGGGATGTAGCGTGCAAGGAACTTGGTCTTGAGTGATATAGCTTAATACGGACAACCTTGCAAGCGATGTTCCTTGAACTCGATTAAACCTTGGTGATTTTAAACTGCAGCCGATTTTGACCTAGGATGATTTTAAACTGCACAAGTCTAATCCACACAAGCCTTGAACAAGAAAGCTTTAAATCGAAATACTTTCTGTGCGATGAAACCGAAATCTATGCGATGAAGATGAAGCAAATGGGCAGAATGTTTAGTGATTTCTTGAACAATGAAGAAACCAAGTGTTAAACCAGATGAGATTTGTACGATTAACACAGAATCCGATCAAACTGTTCGATTAATATGTGCGATTTAACCTCAAATCGGATGAAGAGGTGTCCGATTTAGATGAATATTGGTCAATGAAGTGCACGATTTAAGTGAAATCGGAAACAATGTTGAGCGATATAATCAAAACCGGATGAAGAGCTTGAGCGATATTCTTGAATCCGGCCAAGRGGTTGAGCGATTTAAGCTTGAGATGAACGAAAATGGTCGTGCGATTTAGACTTATGCGATGAAGAAGAACCAGATGAATGACTGCGATGCTCGTTTACACAGCTTCAATTCAAAGGCAATGAAGATGATTTTGACCAAGTGATGAAAAAGTAAACTGGATAGGCTGTTGAAAAAAAATAAGGCTGGGCCAAAACTGTCGGGCCTTTGAACAGGGCCTTGAGCGATTTAGGCAAAAAAAAAATTGCAAAAAAACACAAAAACAAAATTCTTTTTAACGAAAATTGGATCAAAAAATGATTTTTATGAACACTTTTAAGAACAAAAAAAATTCAAATTCACAAAATTCCACTAGTTCTGGAAAATCAAAGACCAAAACACAAATCTTTGTGTATAACAAAGATTCAAGATGTGTTTCCGCACATTATGATCCTGGTTTTAACACGAAAACTCAAAAAATTTCAAATTTTTTTGGATCAAACTCAAAAGAAAAAGATGAACATGAAGAACAAAAAAAAAAAACAGAAAATTTCTTCATAGAATCTTCAAAAAAATGTTGATTTCTTCTTCTGATTTTTTGCAATTCCTGCTCTGGTACCAATTGTTAGTCCAATATGATCAATCTTCAATATATATTCAATGAATCCGTGGCAATCTATGATTTAACACTCAAGAACATGATAGGAGATAGAGAGAGAAAGTCAACACGTCAAACCTTTATAATACTCTCAAAATACACGTAATGTTTACAATTGAAATCTCCTACAAATTACACAAAGGACAAAGCTATTTATAGGGTCAAACTACTACCCTTCTAAGTCAAAGTCAAATTTTACAAAAAGTCAAACACGATGTCTATTTTACAATTATAGACAATAGTAACTTTCAAGACGAATACAATTTAACATTGATTTTCAATCATAACATTAATATATGTAAAACAGAAAACCATTACACTCACCTTTGCTTTGAATTTTGACTTTTAATGTCTGCGATTTCTTTCACAACTTTCTCCCTCAAATTTTGCCCAAAACTCAAAGACCCTTTTTCCTTTCATATGCACTTGCTACAATTAGCAAGTGCATAGCCGCCTTTTTTCTAAAAGCTACACACAAACGCATACACACCGCCACTCATGCTTACATATTCATATATATATATATATGTATATATAAGAATTTTAACACTTAAAATAGTTAAACCGAATATTACAATAGTCACTCCTTAAAAGAATTTCATCCCAGAATTCCATTAAGTAAACATGTCGGGATATTTCATTCGCATTTCTGACTCTGATTCCCAAGTGGCATCTGGTCCTTTATGATAATGCTAATGAACCTTTTACTAACTCAATCTCTTTATTCCGTAGTTTCTTTACCTTGAAGTCGGTAATAATATCAGGAGTTTCTTCAAAGCATAATCTCTCATCAACCTTAGTTTCAGGTAGAGGCAATACTATATCTTGGTTTATTAGACACTTCTTCAAATTTGACACATTTGGTAAGAAATGTGCAGATTTGGATAACCGATCTACAATTACCCATATAGCATCATAACCTTTTGATGTCCTTGGCAGTTTGGTTATGAAATCCATAGTGATGTGATCCCATTTCCAAACTGGAATATTTAAAGATTGTATCTTACCATATGGACGTTGGTGTTCTATCTTCACCTGGAGACATGTCATACATTATTCAACGTATTTATCTATATCCTTCTTCATACTTGGCCGCCAATAGTGTTGCTTCAGATTCCAATACATTTTATTTGTACCTGGATGAATTGCAAAATGTGATTTATGAGCCTCACATAAGATACGTTTCCTGAGATTACCATAGCATGGTACCCAAATTCTATTATGGAAATTCAAAATTTCTCTGCCATTCATTACAAATTCAGACACTAATCCACCCAATCTTTCTTATTTAATTTTATCCTCTTTCATAGCTTTATGTTGTAATTCTTGCAATTTTTCTTAGATACTTGGTAGCAACTCAACTCGTAAAGCTATAGCTTTGATAGTCCCACTTTTCTCTTGTCGGCTTAAAGCATCAGCCACTACGTTTGCTTTTCCTGGATGATACAAAATTTCACAATCATAATCACTAACCAATTCTAACCATCGTCTCTGACGCATATTTAGATCATTTAGACGGAACAGGTGTTGTAAACTCTTATTATCGGTAAAATCTTGACACTTCGTCCCATACAAGTAATGCCTCCGAATTTTTAAAGCAAACACCATAGCTGCGAATTCCATATCATGAGTAGGATAATGCTTTTCATGATCTTTTAACTGTCTTGAAGCATAAGCAATTACCTTTCCAAGTTGCATCAATACGCATCCCAAACCCATCTTTGACACGTCATTATATACCACAAAATCTTCCATTCCATCTGGCAAGGATAGAATTGGTGCACTGCATAATTTATCCTTTAATATCTGAAAGGCTTGAGCTTGTGCTTCTTCCCACTCATACTTTACATTCTTCTTTGTCAAATTTGTTAATGGAGTGGCTATACGATAGAAATATTGTATAAACTTGCGATAATATCCAGCTAATCCAAGAAAACTTCTGATTTTAGTCGGAGTCTTTGGCGCTTCCCACTTTTTAATGGCTTCAATCTTAAGAGGATCCACATTAATGCCTTCTTTTGAAATAACATGCCCCAAAAACTGGACCTCTCGCAGCCAAAATTCACACTTTGACATCTTAGCATACAATCTTTCTTGTTTCAGAAATTCCAGGAGTAATCTCAAATGATGAGCATGCTCTTCTATATATCAAAATATCATCAATGAAGACAATCACAAATTTATCGAGATAGGGGCGGCATACCCTATTCATCATATCCATAAAGGCTGCAGGTGCATTTGTGAGTCTAAATGGCATAACCAGAAATTCATAATGACCATAACGTGTACGGAATGTAGTTTTCGACACATCTTCATCTCGAATCTTTAATTGATGGAAATCGGATCATAAATCAATCTTCGGGAAATAAGTAGCCCCAACCAATTGATCAAACAAATCATCAATTCTTGGAAGAGGATACTTATTTTTTATTGTTAATTTATTCAGCTCCCTATAATCAATGCACATTCTCATTGACCCATCCTTCTTCTTTACAAATAGCATCGGTGCACCCCATGGAGAAATACTTGGTCGGACAAAACCTTTATCCAGAAGGAGCTAATCTATATGGTGCACGTGCTACTGGTGCTGCTCTAGGAAATAATTCAATCTGAAATTCTATCGATCGATCCGGAGGTAGACTTATCAAGTCTTCTAGAAATACTTCTAGAAATCCTCTTACAACTGGGATATCCTCCATCTTTTCCTTTTCTTTCTAGATGTCAATGACGTAGGCAAGAAAACTAGCACATCACTTCTGTACATACTTCCGAGCCTTTAAAACGAAGATAAGACTGGAGTAACAATTCCATCGATCCCCATAGATTATAGCCTCTCCTTTTTCCGATAAGTCTATATAGATCATCTTTTTTTCACTGATTATGTTAGCTTGATTTTTAGCTAACCAATCCAATCGTATAATAATATCAAACTCTCTTAAATGCAAAAGAAAAAATTATATAGGTACCTCACACCCTACTATGCTTATAGAACATTCATCTATCATTTCATTAACCGAAACTTCACTATCGTTTGTTGTCCCCACAATTAAATCCTCATTAAATGCTTTAGATTCTAAAGAACGATTTTCACAAGAGTCAAATAAAACTTTGGCTCATACTGAATTAACAAGGAATGTACCTGTCACCACTTCAGGGTGTTGTTTCGTTTCGCCTCTCGTCATCTGAAAGGCTCATCCTTTGGTAATTGGCTCACCATGTCTCATTTCTCCATGACCATTTGAATTATTATGGTTAACTGATGACCCACAACCAATTGGAACATAACCAGATCCTCGGCCCCCAGAGTATCCAGATCCTTGGCCTCCAGCAAAACCAGACCCTCGTCCCCTAACTTGTGGACAAATGGCGTTCACATGTTGAGAGGAATTGCTGGTAAAACATCTTCGCACCATTCGGCAGTCTCGGGCTATATGTCCTGATTCCTAACATTTAAAACATACCTGCGACTCGGTATTGCAGTTTCCTTGATGTTTTTTATGGCATCACGTACACGCCCCATCAGTAAATCTTGGGACCGGTCAATTCAAATTTTCCATAAACCTTGGTCTACGAAAACCAGTCATTACAGTTTCTCCTTTCCTTTTATACCTAATTCTTTCTTGTGGTTGACGATTGATGTCCTGTTCCAGTATTTCGGCAGTGCCAACTGCTGCTTGAAATGTTGTTGGATTTCTAGATATTACATACTTTTGAAGATTGGACTCCAAACCCCATATATACTTTCTTACTTTACTATTTTCAGATACAATGTAGGCTTCAACAAACCGAGATTGTTCGATGAAGACTTCGGTGTACTGACAAACAAACATATTTCCTTGTTCTAGACAAAGGAAATCATCTTCTAAAATTCGTACTGCTGTTTCAGGACAATATTGTATCTTAAATTTCATCACAAATTCCTCCCATAACATAGTTTTCAGAATGTTTGGATCTGAACTTGACAAAATCTCCCACCATTATAAAGCATGTGACCACAAACGAGACACAACAAACATAACTTTATCTTCCTCTGTGCTTTTACTGATTTGCAGACTTAGTTTAACTTTCTTGAGCCAACACATGGCTTGACAAGGTCACGTTCACTAGAGAATTTTGGAGGTTTACAAGAAAGAAACATTTTAATATCTTCTCTCTTATGAATTGAGGATGAGGTAAGAGGAATAGACGTATCTGTTGCCGGTGTACTAGCTCCAGCTTCTTCCGGATAGTCAGGATCCCTTATTACTTCTGGGTTATTTTGTGTTGAACGTCCCAGCAAGTTCACTAAATTTTCTTGAAATTTTCCCAATTCAGCCGCCAGCATTTCCTGAGTAATAAAACTAGGGTTAGGAGCATTATTTATACTCCTTGCTCTACCTCTGCCACAGCTAGACATTGAAGTTTCTTGTGCTGATAATTCTGGTTCCATATGAGTTTCTTGCTGAGTATTTCTCCCTCTTCCTCGACCCCTGCTTCGACTTTTCGTTTCTATAGTCATTATATATTATGGGTCTTCTTCTTGGTTTAAAATTCCTCTCCCCCGACCTCTTCCATAACTGGTAGAGGTCCTTCCTGATCGGTTAGGATTATCTGCCATTTTCAGTGTTCGAATTTCTTGAACATCTCTTTCTGTCACAATAAACATATATGATTATTCATAATCAAAGTGTGGTAACACATTTATCCTCGAGTCTATTTATAACTCATGATTACATCAATCACGTGTAATCTAACTTTATCATATCTATTCTCATAATAGGTTCAGCTATAACATATTCCCATGTTCATAGTCTCAGTGAAACCTATTATCATACCTTCCACACCTCTAGTTTAAGTCTAAATATTAACAAGTACCCAGATCCCTTAAACTAAGGCTCTAATACCAACTGTAACAACCCACCATGTGTACCAACATAAAATTCACAAAAATCATTTATAACTCAAATAATCCTTTACTTATACCAAACGTTATATTGTTTACAAAATATACGTAAATATGAATTAACAAAAACTTTGATTAATACAAAATACACATCTAAATATTCTTGTTTTAAACTTTCCCCATGCCTTTGTCTTATGATGAATGATGACCTGCAAATAGATTAGTCCAACAACTGAGCATTGGACCAAAAGGTCCAATGAGTGTACCATACTTTAATAAACATCATATATTCCAAAATTCACTATTTATAACAAACCTGGACATTTATATGTACTATATATGTTATTTCTTGTGGTTATATTGCCATTATATTTCTCTCGTGATTACACCGCCATTAACTCTCTCTCTCTCTCTGTCTCTCTCTCTCTCTCTCTCTCTCTCTCTCTCTCTCTCTCGCGATTATACCGCCATTACCCCTGTCTGGTGTGATAACCGGGTCCTGGTTATTACCCAAGGTAATTATTATGTGAATTATATGTTTATGTGGGATACATGCTTATATGGGTTAATTGCGTAAGTATGTGTATATCATGCATGAGATATATGCCTAATATATGACTATATATATATGTGTGTGTTATATATATATATGTATATACATAATTTAATATGTATGCATGAGTGTGCATGAGTTATATGTATGTATGATTTTTATGTGCATGCATGTGGGGGTGAGTGTAGCCGACTTTCCATGAAGGGAAAGTATAAATATAAAGATTGAGTTATGAGGCATGCTTTTCTTGCCTCATTTGGAAAGTTTTGGGAGAATTAGAGAGAGAAGTTGTCCGGTGATCTTTTGGCCATTCATTCATCTTCTTTAAAAATCTGAGTTTTTGCAAAAAGGTGAGTATTTCCTAAAAAGTCTCTTTTAAAGTTTTGGATAATTGCTTTTTTTAAAAGAACTGCATACTATCTTTAACTTGTGCGATTTAGGGTTTTTATCCGGATAAGAGGTGACCGGATTGCTTTTAAGCCAGACAAGTATTGTCCGATTTAACTATAAACCGATCAAGTGTTGTGCGATTTAGGGAGTTAGTGCGAATTTGAATTACGTAAACCAGACAAAGGATTTGAACGGAGAAGTAAGAATGCGACCAAGCATTGTGCGGTTTAGTCGTAAATCGCTCAACGGTTATGCGGACTAGTTATAAATCGAACAAGTGTGTTGTCCGGATTGCGTTAAACCGGACATGAGTCATGCGGTTTAGTTTTAAATCGATTAAAGTCATGCGAGTTAGTCTTAAATCGACCATGTGTTGTCCGGATTAGTATATCGGACAAAAAGGGAAAAGTGTTGTCCAGATTGTATATCCGGATAACTTGTCCGGATGGCTTATATTTGATAATTTTCAAGTGTTGAATATTTTAGACATTTATTTAAATTAAGAATGTCTATTATTGGGTTTAATTTTGGATTTATAAAAAGGGGTATTTTATATCTTTTAAAATAAAAAGATATGTTCGAACCAAGCGTGGTGACGAAAGTTTGTTTTGGTCTGGAACAGGATTTTTTGGGAAATGTTTCTACCAAGCGTGGTGACGTAAGTCTGTTTTGGTATGAAACTATATTTTTGGGAAACCTTTCTACCAAGCCTGGTGACATAAGTCTGTTTTGTTATGGAATTGGATTTTGTAAACTGTTTCTACCAAGCGTGGTGACATAAGTCTGTTTTGGTACGAAACTTATTTTAAGAGGTAGTTCCCCCAGACGTGGTGACAAAAGTCTGTCCAGTAACCGTGGAAGGCCTAGTGCACCGAGGGGAGGCCAGAGTGGAGCCAGAGATAGATCGTTCCAAATGACAAAGAACGAGGCAAAAGCAACCCCAAATGTGGTAATTGGTACCTTTCTTCTGAATTCTATATGTGCTAAGGTGTTGTTTGATTCCGGTGCAAGCTTTTCGTTTGTATCACCATCATTTGCTCAATCTGCATGCTTGAATTCTATGCTCCTTAATGATGAATTAGTAGTTGACACTGCTAATAGTCTATAATCTGTAACTAGAGTATTCATTAACTGTACTATTATTATTGAGGGGTGTGAGTTACCGATTCGACTGTTTCCTATGTCAATGAAAGAATTTGATGTAGTGGTGGGCATGGATTGGTTGGCAGAGCATCAGACCAGTATTATTTGTAATAAGAAAATGATCAAAATTACTCTACCAGATCAAGGAACAGTTATTATTTATGGTGATCGTCAGAATCATCATACTAGTCTACTATCTGTAATAAAAGCCYGAAAGTCTATTSGGWAGGGATGTCAGGGKTGTTTAGCATAYGTTATTGATGCAAAGAAAGAAAAAGGGAAGCATAAWTTTATTCCAATCGTTAATGAATACCCAGAAGTCCTTCCAGAGGATTTGTCTGGATTACCGCCGGACCGAGTTATTGAATTCYGAATTGATCTTATACATGGGGCAGCACMAGTARCTAWGGCACYRTATAGATTGGCTCCTTCARAATTGAAAGAGKTGGTTACTTAGTTGAAGGATCTGACTGATARAGAATTCATTA
This sequence comes from Cynara cardunculus var. scolymus, assembly GCF_001531365.2. Taxonomy (NCBI): domain Eukaryota; kingdom Viridiplantae; phylum Streptophyta; class Magnoliopsida; order Asterales; family Asteraceae; genus Cynara; species Cynara cardunculus. Next base: position 54,026 of record NW_020201152.1, on the reverse strand, counting down.
CACCCAKCACTTCACCTTGGGRTGCTCCGGTCTTATTTGTMAAGAARAAAGATGGATCTATSCGAATGTGTATAGACTATCGAGAATTAAATAAATTGACAATCAAGAACAAGTATCCTCTGCTACGGATTGATGACTTGTTTGATCAACTGGTGGGAGCAAGTTATTTCTCCAAGATTGACTTAAGATCAGGGTATCATTAGCTTAAAGTCAGGGAAGAAGACGTTGCTACAACAACTTTTAGGACAAGGTATGGGCATCATGAATTCTTAGTTATGCCATTCGTCTTAACTAATGCGCCTGCAGCCTTTATGGATTTGAATAATAGGGTATGTAAGGAATATCTTGATAAGTTCGTTATTGTATTTATTGATGATATTCTTATATATTCTAAGACTGAAGAAGAGCACGCGGAACATCTTCGCCTGATACTGGAATTATTGAAAGGAGAGAAGTTGCATGCCAAGTTGTCCAAGTATGAGTTCTGGTTAAGGGAAGTCCAATTCTTGGGTCACGTTATCTCAGAAGCAGCGGTGAAGGTAGATCCAGCTAAAATCGAAGCAGTTGAAATGTGGGAAGCTCCAAAGACTCCTTCCGAAGTCCGAAGCTTTTTGGGACTGGCAGGCTACTATCATAAGTTCATTCAGGACTTTTCTAAGATAGCCGTGCCGTTGACCAAATTCACTCGAAAGAATGTCAAATTTCAATGGGAAAGAGAACAACAAGAAGCTTCCAAACTATTGAAGGATCATCTCTGTAGTGCACCGGTGTTAACCCTACCTGATGGATCAGAAAATTTTGTGGTATACAGTGATGCTTCAAAACTAGGATTGGGAAGTGTTCTGATGAAAAGAGGAAAGGTGATTTCTTATGCATCAAGACAATTGAAGGATCATGAGAAGCAGTGTCCGACTCATGATATGGAGTTAGCCGTGGTGGTATTTGCTCTTAAAATCTGGAGGCATTATCTTATGGGGACAAAGTGCCAGATTTATACAGATCATACAAATTTACAGCATCTGTTCAGCCCGAAGGATTTAAATATGCGACAGCATCGGTGGATTGATCTTGTTAATGATTATGAATGTGAAATCCTTTACCACCCAGGAAAAACCAACGTGGTAGCTGACGCTTTAATTAGAAAAGAAAGGAGCGAGACTAGTAAAACTGTGGCAATGAAAATAAGTTTAGTCCCTGATATCCATAAAAAAATTCTGATATGTCAGAAAGAAGCTATGAAGGAAGATCTTACCATATCAGAAAGGTTGGTAAGATGATTTCAAATTTGGAACCAAACAGTAAAGGAATTATGTGCTTTCAAGGACGAATTTGGGTACCAAGTTTTGGGAATATCCAGAAAGTTAATTTGAATGAAAGCCATAAGTCTCGATACTCTATTCATCCAGGTACCAATAAGATGTACAGGGATTTGAAATCTTTTTATTGGTGGCCCGGATTGAAGAAAGATATAGCTAGATATGTGGAACAGTGTTTAACGTGTCTACTGGTTAAGATCGAACATCCGAAACCGTATGGAAGTCTTCAATATTGGGAGATTCCTGTGAGGAAATGGGATCACATTACAATGGATTTCGTCATAAAGCTACCTCGAACTCCGAAGGGGTATGACGCGATCTGGGTAATTGTTGATCGCCTGTCTAAATCTGCGCATTTTCTACCAATAAGAGAAGGATACTCTTTAGAAAAGTTAGCACAAATTTACATCAAAGAAATTATAACTAGGCACGGTGTTCCAATGTCTATTGTTTCTAATAGAGATAGCTGTTTCACCTTAAAGTTTTGGGAAAGTTTGTAGAAAGCTCTGGGATCTGAAATTCATTTAAGTACAGCATATCATCCACAAACAGATGGACAAAGTGAAAGAACTATCCAGACTCTCGAAGTTATGTTAAGAAGCTGTGTCATTGACTTTGGGGGATAATGGAAAGATCAATTGCCACTAATAGAATTTCCGTATAATAACAATTATCATTCCAACATTCAAGCGACACCATATGAAGTATTGTATGGACGTAAATGTCGAATGCAGTTTTGTTGGAACGAAGTAGGTGAGAAGCAGTTAACGGGTCCTGAGATTGTTCAAGAAAGTTCTGAGAAGATTGAACAGATCCGAGAAAGAATCACAACAACACGAGATCGCCAGAAAAGTTATGTCGATAATTGTCGGAAGCCGATTGAATTTTGTGTAGGTGATTTTGTAATGTTAAAAGTTTCTCCATAGAAAGGTGTCATCAGATTTGGAAAGAAAGGCAAGCTCAGTCCGAGGTATGTTGGGCCATTCAGAATATGTATAAGAATTAGACCGGTGGCTTATCAGTTAGAGCTACCAGAAGAGCTTAATCTGATTCACAACACTTTTCATGTATCAAATATACGGAAATGTTTAGCTGATCTGAGTCTCGTTGTACCGTTACCAGAAGTCAAACTGTATAGTAAGCTGAATTTCGTGGAAACACCAGAAGCCGTGATTGACCGAAAGATTAGGATGGTGAGAAACAAAGAAACCAGTCTGGTTAAAGTACAATGGAAGTTTCACAAAGGACCAGAGGCAACTTTGGAATTAGAATCAGAGATGAGAGCAAATTATGCATGGCTCTTTAATTAAAGGAATTCCGGGACGGAATTCTTTTGAAGGGGTGGATAATGTTATAATCGGGTATTGGTTATTACCCAAGGTAATTATTTTGTGAATTAATTTTTTATGTGGATACATGCTTATATGGGTTAATTGCGTAAGTATATGTATATCATGCATGGGATATATGCCTAATATATAAGTATATATATATATGTGTGTGTATGTTATCTATATATATATATGTGTATATACATAATATTAATATGTATGCATGAGTGTGCATGAGTTATATGTATGTATGTATGATTTTTAAGTGCATGCATGTGGGGGTGAGTGTAGCCGACTTTCCATGAAGGGAAAGTATAAATATAAAGGTTGAGTTATGAGGCAACTTTTTCTTGCCTCATTTGGAAAGCTTTTGGAGAATTAGAGAGAGAAGTTTTCCGGTGATCTTTTGGCCATTTGTTCATCTTCTTTAAAAATTTGAGTTTTTGCAAAAAGGTGAGTATTTCCTAAAAAGTATCTTTTAAAGTTTTAGTTAATAACTTTTAGTCATCATTTCTTTGTGATATGATGAATTAAGATATTTTATTCCTATTAGAAGTAAAAATTTAGATGTTATTGAGAAGGGGAAAATGGTTTGTCATTAAGGGCAAGTATTGCATTAAATCTTTTCGTTATTATTTACAAAGGAATGGCCTAATGATTCAAAGAAGTTTTGGTTACAATATTTGTTTCATATTGGGAAAGTTGGATCTTTAAGCAGATGTATTAATAGAAATGAGGTTCTTGAGTATATCCTATTTTACATATCATTGAGATTTTTTGATTATGTTCCAAATATTGCTGAGCAAAGATATTTTATTATATTTTGGTGTTCATCAATTAGCAAAGAAGGGATTTACTCACTACACCCTTCTGGTCTAACCCTCATTTTCTGTTTTAAAATTATGCAATGCAGGAATGGCGGGGTCTAGGGATAATAAAGGAAAAGGGAAAATGTGATTATCTTCTTAACATGTTATCTGCTTTTGAAGATCTGCTTAAGATTGCTTATTTTGAAGATACATATTGTATTACATGTGTTAGTACATGATTTGTTTTGGAATTTTTCATACGTAGATTTTGTACATATAAAAATCCTTGTATGTGATAACCAGATTCTGGTCATCACCCAAGGTAATTATTATGTGATTATCTAATCATGCTGGTATGTGAAATTTTGTGCATAAGTATTATATGCATAATAAAATATATGTGTATGCATGATATATATATATATATGTATATATATATGTATATATATGTATATATATATATGTATATATATATATGTATATATATATATATATNAAACAGCACAAGATCGCCAAAAAAGTTATGCAGATAATCGTCGAAAGCCAATTGAGTTTAATATAGGTGATTTTGTGATGTTAAAAGTTTCGCCATGGAAGGGTGTCGTCAGATTTGGAAAGAAAGGGAAGCTCAGTCCGAGATATGTGGGGCCGTTCAGAATATGTAAGCGAATTGGGCCAGTAGCATATCAGTTAGAGCTGCCAGAAGAGCTGAGTTTGATTCACAACACTTTTCATGTGTCGAATCTGCAGAAATATTTGGCTGATCCGAACCTAGCTGTACCGTTACCATAAATTCAACTAGATAGTAAGTTAAATTTTGTGGAAAAACCAGAAGTTGTAATCGACAGAAAGATCAGGGTATTGAGAAACAAAGAAATAAGTTTAGTTAAAATTCGGTGGAAGTTTCACAAAGGACCAAAAGCAACATGGGAATTGGAATCAAAGTTGCGATCAGAATACCCATGGCTTTTTGATTAAAGGAATTCCGGGACAGAATTCTTTTGAGGGGTGGATAATGTGATAATCGGATTCTAGTCATCACCCAAGGTAATTATTATGTGATTATCTTATTAAATGATTACGTGATAGCATGATAAATTGATATATTTGATCATGCTGGTATGTGAAATTTTGTGCATAGGTATTATATGCATAATAAAATATAAGTGTATGCATGATATATATATATATATATATATGGAGGTCATGGGTATGAGTATATGCATGCATGTATGGTAAGGGCGGTTTAGCCGCCTTACCTTATTTAGAAAGTATAAATATGAGGGTGAGACCCTCATATCTCTTTTCATGGCCATATTTTTTGAAGAAGTGTGTAAAAGTTTAAAGTGAGGTTGATCGAATTGCAAGTGCTTGATTTCAAGAAGATTGAATCTCATCTGATTGCATAAGGTGAGTAGTTTCTAAAACTCTTTTGCATAAAGAGTATTACTGGTTTCATATGAATTTTGTTTGAATTTGGATAGAAATCAGTCTTTTTGCTCTAAATGTTTATCCGGATATTAAACCGGACAAGGTTTAACCGGATTATTTTAAATCGGACAAAGGGTGGACGATTTGTTGTCCGGATTGTTTTAAATCGGACAAATGGTGGACGATTTGTTGTCCAGATTGTTTTAAATCGGTTAAGTATTGATCAGGTTATGATTGGTAAGAAAAGTTATCTTTTTAAATTGAGAAGTAAGAATACGACCAAATAGTGGCCGAATTACTTTAAATMGGCTAAGTAATGAGCGGGGTATTGACCGGACATGTTATCCGGACAAAAATGGTTTATATTCTGAGTGATAAATCGTCTAAGCTTTATGTGGGGTATTGACCGGATTTGTTATCCGGACAAAGTTGAAATTTGTTCAAGTGTTAAATTGGACAAAGCTTAGGCTGTGTTGTCCGGATAGTTGACCGGATTTGAAGTCCGGCTAAGTCAAAGTTGACCGGAGTTGATGTAATGTTGTGTTTTCAAAGAAAAATGTTATTTTATCATAAAAAGAAAGTTTTGAAAGAAATATTTTTCTATTGATAATAATTTCAATGGCTGCTGTTTATATGAAATTATTCTGTGAAAATATTTTGATGAGAAAATAAGGGTGGCATACCAAGGAGAGGTGTACCATGGGATAAGGGTGGCATATCAAGGAGAGGTGTACCTTTGGATATAAGGGTGGCATTTGTATGTGTGTTATATGATATAACTCATTCTATTATATCTTTTAAGACTACCGTGGTCCGGAGTCTTTATTTCTTTGTGACTTAAAGATTTAGGATCAAGGTTCTTATTGTAGATCATAGTTTGGATGTTATTGAGGAGAAAATGTCAGGTTTGGCCTGAAGCTTTAAATAACCTTGTTGGTCAAGAAAAGGTTTAAAAGTGGCATTATGTGGAACCTGATAGGTTCAGAGTTTTGAGATTTGAATAAGCAGAATGCTTTGTTTGATAAATGAAAAATATCTGGTATTACGTTTCTATTGATTCATATATTTGTTATATATATTAAATGACATTTTTTCCCCTAAAGGTTTTGGTGATTTTTCACCCCGCAATAACATAAATAGGGTATCTCACTAGACCTTTCGGTCTAACCCTCATTTTGTGATTTTAACTATGTGTTGCAGGAGGTTCAAACAGTAAGGGAAAGGAAAAGGTTTAATATGTTCCTTTATGCGCTTCTGCTTGAAGATCTGTATTGATTAATTAATACAAGAAATGTATTTCGAAATTTTGGACTTGTAATTGGTCATGTTAGATTCTTGTACTAAGGGACCCGAATGGAATGATTTTATGTATTTCCTTGTATGAAATATGTATTACATGCAATGTGTGTGTTGGGGCGTTACAAAATGGTATCAGAGCCCGAGTTTAAGAGATTTAGGTATTTAACAGCATGATACCTAGACTTAAACTGTTTTATTACATGTTAAGGCTCCCAGACTTAGTTAGCATCATTGGAAATAAATATGATGGGTTGAAAGAACACTGTGTAAGGTAAATTTTAATTACATCTGGCCAGTGGAATTATGAATTTACAGGTACGCATCTGAACTTGAATACTTCATTATATTTGGGAATGTGAATACGTGATTATTAACACTAAACTTTGTAGATGTCTAGCCGAACTAGATGATCTGAAAGAATGACTCGTCCAGAATATGAGGAAAGAGGAGAATCACCTGTAAATCTACCGACTTGTACATCCGAAAATAGAGGTCGGGGAAGAGTAAAAGGACGAGGCATAGGAAGAAATCAATCTCGGGGAAGGGGTCAGACTGGAATACATTCTGAACATGAGGAATCCCACTCTGGGAATGTTCAGGAAAGGTCGGTGCCACACCCAGAATATATAACCAGAGATATATTGGCAGAGGAAATGGGGAAATTACRGGAAACTCTGACATCTATTATGGGAATACTGGCTAGAGTGGAAACAAAAAGAGTAGAAGTTTATCCCTCTGCTCCAATCACTCTGAATAAAGAAGGAGATATTAAGATGTTTTTAGCATGCAACCCCCCAACCTTTTGTTGGGAGAGAGATCCAGTGAAAGCTATGTGCTGGATTAAAAAGATGAATCTGTGTTCAACACCATTCGGTGTCCGGAAACAGATAAAGTTCGATTTGCTGTTTCTGTATTAAAATCAAATGCTTTATTTTGGTGGGAAGTTGAATCGTCTACCAGAACGGTGTTTTACAGACTCTGTCTTGGGTAGAATTTGTGGATAGATTTAAAAATCAATTCTGTCCTAAAACAGCAGTAAGACAAATGGTGGAAGATTTTCTGAAGCTAGAGCAAGGGTATGGAACAGTTCGGGAGTATACTGAAAGATTCATTGAATACTCTCATTTTGCTGAACATTATGTTTCGACTGAATCCAGGAAGATAGAAAGGTTTATTTGGGGTCTGAAACCCTTAATCAGAGAGTTTGATATTGCTATGAACCCCAATACCTTTCCATTAATGGTAGATGCAGCTGAGGTGACCGAACGAAATAAGAATAGACAATCAGAAGGAAAGGTTGTGGAGAAAAGAAAATGGGAAGGACCTTCATCTTTTCGAGGGCCGAAAACTGTTAGATATGATAACAGATCTGAACAGAAGATCAATGAAAAAGTCTGCTCACAATGCCGACAGGTTCATCAGGGAGAATGCAAGATGGACCCAAGGAAATGTTATAAGTGCGGTGAGGCAGGTCATTTATCCAAAAATTGCCCAGCTAACCGAAGGTGTTTTAATTGCAATTCTCCGGATCATATTCAACCAAATTGTCCATTGTTAAGGACTCCGCAGTTAACAATGGGAAGTAATGCGTCGGGTACTCGGGGAAGGCCTACTGTAAACAGAGGGGGGCAAGGAGGGGCATGGGACGATCCTTCCAGATGACTAAGAACGAGGCAGAAGCATCACCGGATGTAGTAACAGGTACATTTCTCCTGAATTCAATACGTGCTAAGGTGTTATTTGACTCGAGTGCAAACTTTTCGTTTGTATCACCATTGTTTGCTCAAACTGCATGTTTGAATTCTGTGCTACTTGATGATAAATTAGTAGTTGATACTGCTAATAATCAGGAGACTATTACTAGTGTGTTCAATAACTGTATTATTGTTATTGAGGACTGTGAATTTCCGATTCGGTTATTTCCCATGCCAATGAAAGAATTTGACGTAGTAGTGGGTATGGACTGGTTGGCAAAGTATCAAGCTAGTATTGTTTGTAATCAGAAAATAATCAGGATTATTCTACCAGATCAGAGAACAGTTGTTATTTATGGTGATCGTCAGAATCATCATACCAGTATTTTGTCAGTAATGAAAGCCCAGAAAAGTATTCGAAAGAAGTGCCAAGGATGTTTAGCATATGCAATTGATTTAAAGAAAGAGAAGAGAAAAGAGGAATCGATTCTGATTGTTAGTGAATATCCAGAAGT
>NW_020201152.1:41874-45006 GCF_001531365.2 Cynara cardunculus var. scolymus | reverse complement strand
TATTGAAGAAAGAAAAGTTGTATGCCAAATTGTCCAAGTGTGAGTTCTGGATAAGAAAAGTTCAATGCTTGGGTCACGTTATCTCAGAAGCCGGAGTACAAGTAGATCCAGTAAAAGTAGAAGCAATTCCAAGATGGGAAACTCCGAAAAATCCTTCTGAAATCTGAAGCTTTCTGGGTTTGGCAGGTTACTATCGTAAGTTTATTCAGGACTTCTCCAAGATAGTAATGCCATTAACTAAATTGACTCGGAAGAATGTTAAATTTTAGTGGGGAAAAGAACAACAAGAAGCTTTCCAACTATTAAAAGATCACGTCTGTAGTGCGCTGGTGTTAACTCTACCAGATGGATCTGAAGACTTTGTAGTATATAGCGATGCTTCAAAGTTAGGATTAGGATGCATTTTGATGCAAAAAGGAAAAGTAATATCGTATGTGTCAAGACAATTGAAGGAGCATGAGAAACAGTATCCAACTCATGATATGGAGTTAGCTGCCGTAGTATTTGCTCTGAAAATCTGGAGACACTATCTTCTGGGAACGAAATGTCAGATTTATATTGACCATAAAAGTTTACAACATCTGTTCAACCAGAAAGATTTAAATATGCGACAGCATCGGTGGATTGAACTTGTTAATGATTATGACTGTGAAATTCTTTACCACCGAGGAAAAGCCAACGTGATAGCTGACGCTTTGAGTAGAAAGGAAAGGAGTGGAACCATTAAAACGGTGGCAATGAGAATAAGTTTAGTCACTGATAGTCATAAAGATATTATGAGATGTCAAAAGGAAGCTATGAAAGAGGATCTTATCAAATCAGAAAAGTTAGGTAAGATGATCTCCAACTTGGAACAGAATGATGAAGGGTTAATGTGCTCTCAAGGACGAGTTTGGATACCCTATTTTGGAGATATCCGAAATATGATATTAAATGAAAGTCATAAATCCCTATACTCTATCCATCCAGGCACCAATAAGATGTATAGAGATTTGAAACCCTTTTATTGGTGGCCAGGATTGAAAAGAGACATAGCTCGGTATGTGGAACAGTGTCTGACATGTTTACAGGTTAAGATTGAACATCAGAAACCGTATGGAAGTCTTCAATCATTAGAAATACCTGTATGGAAATGAGATCACATTACCATGGATTTTAGTATGAAGTTACCTCGAACTCCAAAAGGATATGACGCGATTTGGGTAATTGTTGATCGTTTGTCCAAATCTGTGCATTTTCTACCAATAAGAGAGAAATACTCTTTAGAAAAGTTAGCGCAGATTTACATCAAAGAAATTGTTACCAGACACGGTGTTCCATTATCCATTATCTCTGATAGAGATAGTCGGTTTACTTCCAAGTTCTGGGAAGGACTACAAAAAGCTTTGGGATCTAAAATTCGATTGAGTACAACTTATCATCCACAAACTGATGGGCAGAGTGAAAGAACTATCCAGACTCTCGAAGATATGTTAAGAAGTTGTATTATTGACTTCGGAGGATTGTGGGAAGATCACTAGCCCTTGATAGAGTTTGCATATAACAATAGTTACCATTCCAGTATCCAAGCGGCAGCGTATGAAGTGTTGTATTGACGTAAATGTCGAACGCCGTTATGTTGGAATGAAGTGGGAGAGAGACAGTTGACGGGTCCTGAAATTGTTCAAGAAACTTCTGAAAAGATCAAACAGATCCGTGAAAGAATAAAAACAGCACAAGATCGCCAAAAAAGTTATGCAGATAATCGTCGAAAGCCAATTGAGTTTAATATAGGTGATTTTGTGATGTTAAAAGTTTCGCCATGGAAGGGTGTCGTCAGATTTGGAAAGAAAGGGAAGCTCAGTCCGAGATATGTGGGGCCGTTCAGAATATGTAAGCGAATTGGGCCAGTAGCATATCAGTTAGAGCTGCCAGAAGAGCTGAGTTTGATTCACAACACTTTTCATGTGTCGAATCTGCAGAAATATTTGGCTGATCCGAACCTAGCTGTACCGTTACCATAAATTCAACTAGATAGTAAGTTAAATTTTGTGGAAAAACCAGAAGTTGTAATCGACAGAAAGATCAGGGTATTGAGAAACAAAGAAATAAGTTTAGTTAAAATTCGGTGGAAGTTTCACAAAGGACCAAAAGCAACATGGGAATTGGAATCAAAGTTGCGATCAGAATACCCATGGCTTTTTGATTAAAGGAATTCCGGGACAGAATTCTTTTGAGGGGTGGATAATGTGATAATCGGATTCTAGTCATCACCCAAGGTAATTATTATGTGATTATCTTATTAAATGATTACGTGATAGCATGATAAATTGATATATTTGATCATGCTGGTATGTGAAATTTTGTGCATAGGTATTATATGCATAATAAAATATAAGTGTATGCATGATATATATATATATATATATATGGAGGTCATGGGTATGAGTATATGCATGCATGTATGGTAAGGGCGGTTTAGCCGCCTTACCTTATTTAGAAAGTATAAATATGAGGGCGAGACCCTCATATCTCTTTTCCTGGCCATTTTTTTGAAGAAGTGTGTAAAAGTTTAAAGTGAGGTTGATCGAATTGCAAGTGCTTGATTTCAAGAAGATTGAATCTCATCTGATTGCATAAGGTGAGTAGTTTCTAAAACTCTTTTGCATAAAGAGTATTACTGGTTTCATATGAATTTTGTTTGAATTTGGATAGAAATCAGTCTTTTTGCTCTAAATGTTTATCCGGATATTAAACCGGACAAGGTTTAACCGGATTATTTTAAATCGGACAAAGGGTGGACGATTTGTTGTCCGGATTGTTTTAAATCGGACAAATGGTGGACGATTTGTTGTCCAGATTGTTTTAAATCGGTTAAGTATTGATCAGGTTATGATTGGTAAGAAAAGTTATCTTTTTAAATTGAGAAGTAAGAATACGACCAAATAGTGGCCGAATTACTTTAAATMGGCTAAGTAATGAGCGGGGTATTGACCGGACATGTTATCCGGACAAAAATGGTTTATATTCTGAGTGATAAATCGTCTAAGCTTTATGTGGGGTATTGACCGGATTTGTTATCCGGACAAAGTTGAAATTTGTTCAAGTGTTAAATTGGACAAAGCTTAGGCTGTGTTGTCCGGATAGTTGACC
>NW_020201152.1:40237-41629 GCF_001531365.2 Cynara cardunculus var. scolymus | reverse complement strand
CTTTGGATATAAGGGTGGCATTTGTATGTGTGTTGTATGATATAACTCATTCTATTATATCCTTTAAGACTACCATGGTCCGGAGTCTTTATTTCTTTGTGACTTAAAGATTTAGGATCAAGGTTCTTATTGGAAATCATAGTTTGGATGTTATTGAGAAGAAAATGTCAGGTTTAGCCTGAAGCTTTAAATAACCTTGTTGGTTACGAAAAGGTTTAAAAGTGGCATTATGTGGAACCTGATAGGATCAGAGTTTTGAGATTTGAATAGCAGAATGCTTTGTTTGATAAATGAAAAAGATCTGGTATTACGTTTCTATTTATTCATATATTTGTTATATATATGAAATGACATTTTTTCCCTAAAGGTTTTGGTGATTTTTCACCGTGCAATAACATAAATAGGGTATCTCACTAGACCTTTCGGTCTTACCCTCGTTTTGTGATTTTAACTATGTGTTGCAGGAGGTTCGTACAGTAAGGGGAAGGGAAAGGTTTAATATGTTCCTTTATGCGCTTCTGCTTGAAGATCTGTATTGATTAATTAGTGCAAGAAACGTATTACGAAATTTTGGACTTGTAATTGGTCATGTTAGATTCTTGTACTAAGGGACCCGAATGGAATGATATTATGTATTTCCTTGTATGAAATATGTATTACATGCAATGTGTGGGTTGAGGCGTTACATTGTACTAGTGGGACCTTGTGATGTAAACTATATTTCCATGGAATGAAATATGTGTTATATGCAAATGTGGTGTTTGGAGGTGTTACATCTCGCGGTTACACCGCCATTATCCCTGTCTCGCGGTTACACCGTCATTATCCCTGTCTCGCGGTTACACCTCCATTACCTTTCCCGCGGTTACACCGCCATTACCACTCTCATTCTATCAAAGTTCGATTTTTACATAACCGGATAATGAATCCGGTCAATTCGAACCGGAGAGGTAATCCGGACAACCACTTAGCCGGATATGCATTCCGGACAATACTATCCGGATAAGGAATTCGGACAAGACTTGGCTGGTATAGTCATTGTTAGCATCAAATTGATCCTAATAATTATCTCAAAAAGTTTTTATTAAGCAATCGGGGCTAAGAATGGAACATCTGAAGATGCTGTTGTGCCAAAACGTCTAAGTCTGGAAGAAGACCAGCCGCTATGATAATTTGACCAAGTATGGATGACCAGAGCCTCTGTAAAAAGTTCCAGAGCCTCTGTAAAGATTACCAGAGCCTCTGTGAAGAGGACCAGAGCCTCTGGTTGTATTGACCATAGCCTCTGGAGGTGAAGAGGACCAGAGCCTCTGGTTGTATTGACCAGAGCCTCTGGAGGACCAGAGCCTCTGGTTGTATTGACCAGAGCCTCTGGAGGACCAGAGCCTCTCT
>NW_020201152.1:37990-39832 GCF_001531365.2 Cynara cardunculus var. scolymus | reverse complement strand
TTCTCTTGAATTCCTTATTAAATTGTTCTATTGTCAGATCTGGGTTTTAACAAGTGGTATCAGAACCAAATCGATTAATTTCTGTCGATACGATCTTTCTGGCAGTAGATTCAATTTTCTTGAAAAATACTCTCATGAACTGCTACCTGTTCGACTGCAGTTTGGTCCCAAAAACTCTAAATTCATCATATGTTTAAATGTTTAATCAAATTATTTTTAAGGGATTTGTTCTTGGATGAATTCGAACCTATTTTGATCTTGAATCTTTTGGTTTATAGAGTTTCTTGGAGTCAGTCGACTTATTGAACCTTCATATTGTCAAACCTACGCGTAGGCGTTTTAGCAAGAGTTCATGGTACTCACAGCCTAAGGCAATTGGCGTATTATTTGCCAAACATATATTTATCGCCAATATCTTGAGTATTCTTTCATCTTGTCTCTTTGTGGATTTGAATCTATAATAGCTTAACGTTTTTCTTGCCTGTAATCACCTATCTTACATGTTTATGGCAATTTCCTTCATGTCTTGCCCCTAGAAGCATTAACAGCAATCCTGTCAATTTTCTTTGAATTGACCTGCTATTTCTTGAAGTCATAAATCTTAAATGTTAAATTCTTCTCTCCGCGTCTCAATATCAATGGTGTTTGCTTTGGTTATTCAAGTTATCTTCAATTAAATCAAGCTCTAAAGCTGAATTCCTACTCAACTTATGGTTCAATGAAAGTTTTTTTGTCATAAGACTGTTTGCACTGTTTTGACAAGTAATTCACACATTTATATATACCTTTTTGGATGAATTTGCTACTTTTGGGGTGAGTGGCTATTTTGTGCTTCAAAGAATGTGCTGGATTGTGGGTAGATTATAGTTGCATCTTGTGCAATCAGTCGTGCTACATTCACATTGAATCTGATTTGATCTAAGAGTTGAAAAATGAAGAACAAAGAGCTACATTCAGGGGGGAGCTTGAAAATTCCATCCATACCAAGCACACTAAAGCTTTAATCAAGAAAGCAGAGGGGAGAAGACCTGACGACTTCATGAAGATGCTTGCTTCATAAAACTTTGGGGGGAGATTGTTAGCATCAAATTGATCCTAATTATTATCTAAAAAAGTTTTATTAAGCAATCGGGGCTAAGAATGGAACATCTGAAGATGTTGTTGTGCCAAAACGTCTAAGTCTGGAAGAAGACCAGCCGCTGTGATAATTCGACCAAGTATGGACGACCAGAGCCTCTGTAAAAAGATCCAGAGCCTCTGGTTGTATTGACCAGAGCCTCTGGAGGACCAGAGCCTCTCTAGTTTGTCTATCCTCTGGTCCTTCAAGACGACTATCTTCAAAATCCTATTTTTTTGATAAGGCTAATCCTATTTTGGATAAGGCTAATCCTATTCAGATTATCATGAATTATAGCCTATATAAGTAGTGTTTCAGGTAGAGAAATATGTATGAGAGCAAATAGAAAATTCATTGTAAAACATAGATTTTGATACATCCAATGAGAGTCGAGTAGGGTTCTTGAGAGTTTGTAATTTCCAATTTCAATAAAGAAAGAGCCGTCGATTTCTATTTCATCTTCTTCTTCTACAAATTTCTCTTGAATTTCTTATTAAATTGTTCTATTGTCAGATCTGGGTTTTAACAGTAATTTAAACCGGGTAACTTTTGTCCAGTTTAGGAGAATAATGTATGACACTTGACCGGTTTAGGGGAGTATCCGGGTGACACTTGACCGGTTTAGGGAAGTGTTAGCTTTATTCTGAAGCTAATGATAACCTTGAAAAAGTTTTATTAAGCAATCGGGGCCTAGAAGATGAACTGAAGAAGTTTCTGCGCCAAAA
>NW_020201152.1:13768-36209 GCF_001531365.2 Cynara cardunculus var. scolymus | reverse complement strand
CGCTAACAGAGCCTCTGTTCTATTTGACAAGAGACTCTCTGGCTGTGCCGTCCTCTGTTATCTTTTAGACAACCATATTCAGATTCCTTATTCTGGATAAGGCTATTCCTGTTCTGGATAGCGTCAAACTTATCCAGGTTTTCGTGGGTTATTGCCTGTAAATAGAGTGTTTCAGATAGAGAAAAAGAAATTTAAGAGCACCAAGAGAATTCTCTTTGTAATAGATAGATTCAAAATCATATGAGAGTCGATTASGGTTTCTTGAGAGTTTGTAATCTCTTTTTTCAATAAATGAAAAGCAGCCGATATTTCTCTATTTAATCTTCTTGTTTACTTTCTCTTATAATCTTCTAGTGTAAATCGTTCTACTGTCAGATATGGGTAATAACAGGAAGAATCCGGGTGACACTTGACAGGTTTAAGGGAGAATCCGATCAATATACTATACAATTTATAATATGCAGATTCCAAAGACAATTGACTTGCATGTTATATTTGACAGATGACTATTTTCCAGAACCTCTGTGAGAGACATCAGAGGTTCTGTCACACTTCACTTGTTCGATCAAACGGCTTCTGTCGCTTAGTCCTCTATTGTCTTCTGTGGAGTTATCCTTCTGTCAAGACTTGCAGTATACTTTTTCTATACTTTTACAAAATAGGAATAATTGAGCTAACAATCCGGGTGACACTTGACCAGTTTAGGGGAGAATTCGGGTGACACTTGACCGGTTTAGGGGAGAATCCGGGTGACACTTGACCAGTTTAAGGGAGAATCCGATCAATATACTATACAATTTATAATATGCAGATTCCAAAGACAATTGATTCAAATTCATATGTTTAATATATGTAAAACATAAAACCATTACACTTACCTTTGCTTTGAATTTTGACTTTTAATGTATGTGATTTCTTTCACAACCTTCTCTCTCAAATTTTGCCCAAAACTCAAAGACCCTTTTTCCTTTCATATGCACTTTCTATAAATAGCAAGTGCATAGCCGCCTTTTTCTAAAAGCTGAACACACACGCATACACACCGCCACTCATGCTTACATATTCATATATTTGTATATATAAGAATTTTAACTCTTAAAATAGTTAAACTGAATATTACATCTGCGACCAAAGATTTGCAAAAATTTAACGTTATGCTTTCTTTGGTTAATTAGTTCATAAGGCGTTTTCATGTGCCTCTTTACCATCGTTGCTCTATTTTGAATGAAGAAAGCGGTTGAAATAACATCTGCCCAAAATTGGGTTGGAAGACCAGAGTCTGCTTGCATTGTTCTTGCAGCTTCGACTAATGTGCGATTCTTTCTTTCTACTACACCATTTTGTTGTGGTGTTCTTGCAGCAGATAAGTTTTGAGATATTCCCTCCTTGTCCAGGTACGCATCATTTTTTGCGTTCTTGAACTCAATTCCATTATCACTTCTCATCTTTTGAATTTTGCCTTATAGAAGAACTTGAATCTTTGTCATTAGCTTGATCAACAGCTCTGGTACATCTGACTTATGCCTTACAAACTCAATTCAAGTTTATCGTGAAAATTCATCAATAAGCACAAGGATATACTTCTTGCCAGACAGACTCTGTACAGAGATTGGACCACAGAGATCCACATGAAGCATATGCAGAGATCTAACGCAGGACACATCTGTCTTTGTTTTGTGGGATGCTCTTTTGAGCTTTCCCACATCACAAGAAGGACATAGATGGTCCTTTCCGAACTTTATAGCTGGTAGTCTGTCAACCAGATTATTTTTCACAAGCTTTTCTATATTTTTAAAATTCAAATGAGACAGCTTGTGATGCTAGAGCCAAGCTTCTTCACGCTTACGAGATACGAGACAGAGAGTCTCTAAATTATCACTTGGTGAGAAGTTCATAAGTTATAGATTACCCTTACGCTTAGCTCTTAGCAACTCCTGACCTGATTCTGACATAATGGAACAAGCTTCCTTTTGGAACTTGACAATGTAGCCAGAATCACAAAGTTGACTTATGCTCAAAAGATTATGTTTAATCCCAGAGACATAAGAAACCTTAGAGACAGAAACCTTACCTTGGTGAAGATCTCCATATCCCTTGATTTCTCCTTGCATATTATCCCCAAATGTTACTCGTCCTCCAATTTTTCTCTATATGAGGAGAGTAGCCTCTTGTTGTCGGTCATGTCTATTGAGCATTTGGAGTCAAGATACCAAATTTCCACATACGGCTAATGCAAAACAAATTATAGGGATTTAGGTACCTATTTCATGATGGGTCCTCGATGATTAGGCTTAGGAGATTGGATTTTAGCTTCGGGGAGAGGATATGTCTCAACACCTGAGTTACTAGATTTAAGATCTGGTTTGCCAGATTTGGTCTTAGGAGTGTTCTTCTTCTTCTAGGTCTTCTTGGAATTAATCCTTGATGACCTAGAGAGAATGCAGTTGGGATTAGAGAGATGTTGTTTTAACTTTTGCAGCAGAGAGAGACATTCACAAGTAAAAACACATTTTTGATGACAAAAAGGTTTATTTGATTCATTATACATCTTATTTCAATCATTCCTAGCATTGTTAGTTCTAACAAACCTCCTATCTAGTTTAGATTGGTTAGACTTTTTAGAATGAGTCTTCTTTGACCTCTCCTTATCCTTTCTTACTCCTTTGGCCTTCAAAGGCCTCTCTAAAATAGAGGAAATAAAAATAGAGTCAGCAGCGGATTTTCCTTTTTGTTCCGGAGTGAACTTAATTGGCTTTTCAGATATAGGTTTAAAGACCTTTGATGCAGAGGTAACAAGTTTGGTTTTCTTTGCCATGTATTCAAGCTTTAGAGAGGATTTAGCTCTTTGAGATATGTCTACGAGATGAGGACCTATTGGAATCATTTTCTCTTGTCTCATTGCTGAAACAGATTTGTTAGACTTCCCATTTGAAAGTTTCACAACTTCTGGTCCAGTAGCGACTATCTCTGTCTCAACTTGCTCTTTACTAGAGTTCACCTCTGATTCTGAGTCAAGGTTAAGAAAATCCTTGTGAGAATTTTGAGTTGCAGATGTATCATTGAGAGCTTGAGATTCTCACGTATATGAACTGGATCCTTCATCCTTCTATTGTCTTGATTTTTTTTTTCCAAAAGTATCTGAGTAATTACTCTCAGAAGTATCTGTATGATCTTTAGAGGGATAATTCAAGGCGTCAAGCAAATCTTGCTCGAAAACTTGTCTAACCGTTTCTGTGAATTCATTCATTAACTTCGGATCCAGAGTTTTGATAAAGTTATCTGTTGATGACCTCTTTATTTCATCTTGTTTAGGTTTAACCACATCACCATTCATTTTAAGATGTTTAATAATATTAGAACCAAAACGGAAAAGCCCCTCTGTCTTCTGTGTGCTTTTTAGACCAACAGGTTGCATACTTTTTGAAGAATAAGAGATGTTCTCAAAATTTAACTTTTGAAGTCTGGCTCCATTCTCAAGTTTAAATCTTTTGAAAGGTGAGTTTTTAGCCAGAGATGCAAAGTTTGGTTTTTGCTCTGCCCCTAACCTAAACACATACTCAAGAGTGGATTTCTTTTTCCACGTAACGTCTAGGTCTGTATAAGCTATCCCTACTTTATCCTGTTGAGAATTAATCTTTTCATACACTTGCTGAGCGTCGTGATATTTTTTTATTCAAGAGCTCTTTTCTTTGCAAGCTCTAGTGTAGGTATTCCCTTTCCTTTTGAAAATAATTTTTTAAGGCTTCATAATTTAGCCTGTCACGCACTTTTCTAAAAGTTCCTTTTCATTTTCCTGTATAGCCGCTTTTAGTTCAGAGCACTCTGATTTAAGACTTTTTTCAGTGGAGCGTTTTATTTCCAAAGTTTTCCACTAATAGCTCTTGTTTTTCTATAGACAATAACTCTGTCTATCATTCAAAGAAAGATTTTTCCTTTTCTTAAGATTTTCTTTTAGATTTTTTGACAGAGAGTTTTCGCTGTAGTGTTATGAAATCGTGAGTTAAAGTAGAGATGCTTTCTTCCAGATCGGAATGTGAATAACAAAAGGTAGAACATACCTGGGAGTTGGAGCCAGATTCAGACTCTTCTGTATCATTCTCAACAGGCATTCCACAGAAGTGGGCTTGGCCTTCTTCTTCTTCTTCAGATGAGGAGTTAGAGACCTAGTTCTCCTGCTCAGCCGTAAGACTCCTTTGGGATCGATTATACTTGTACTTATTTTTATAGTACAACTCATCTTTCACCAAAACACCTTTGCACTCTTTGGAGTAGTGGCCCATCTTCCCACATCTGAAGCATCTGACAGTATGCTTCTTTTGTTCAGACTGCTCTTCCTCCTTCTTGTTTTGAACAAAAGGAGAGTTCTTTCCTTCGAAGCCTCTACTTCTATTCCTGTCACTTCGATTGCCTCTCTTGTCGAAGACTTTCTTCCCAAATTTTCTTTTAAATTCCTTGGTTATCAAAGCCAAGGAATGTGCAATAGCACTGATGTCATCATCTACAGAGCCTGAGGCTCTGTCTTCATCGTCGCTCTTCACAATAAGAGCCTTTATCCCTATTCTTTTCTCCTCCTTCCATCTTCCCTCTCTGTGTTGTTGAATGGATCCAATTTCTTTTAAGTCAGAGCCAAGAGCCAGTGGTCCACCTGGAGCTACCTTGGCCCTTTGCACCTCTTGCTCCTGCTCTTGCAAGGTGTTGTATACGTCATGAAGACTCCATTATGCATTCAATCTTTTCAAAAAGAGCATATTGTTCTCCTCTTAAGTTCTAATCACATCACATTTCTATATTTGTTGATCAGAGTGTTGAATCTATGATAAGTCTGCTCGAGAGACTCATCAAGAAGAGCTTGAAAACTGCTGTACTTGTTTAGACATTGAGCACGACGGTTTTTCTTCATCTTAATTCCACCTTCCAGCTGGTTTGCCAGTTGATCCCATAGATCCTTGGCATATTCCCAGGCATCCAGAGATTGAAAGATATCATTGGGAAGGGCAATGGTTAAAAGCCTCTTGGCTTTTTGGTCCACTTCCACTTTCCTTTTGTCCTTATCATCCCAATCTCTATGGAGCTTGGGAACTCGTCTAGCAGGTACTTCGACCGTGTCGCCAGCAGCAGGAATTTGGGGAATTAGAGTAGTAGGTATGAAAGGGCCGTTTAAAATAGATTCATAGAGTTCAAGGTTGAGACCTTCATAAAAATTTATCATTCTGATTTTCCATTGGGGATATTCTTTCCTAATGAGAGTCGAAGGTTTTGTAAGGGAACCAACGCTCTACATGGAGTTCCACGATAGACTAGACATGTTGTTCAAATATTTTGAGAAGAAATTTGACTTGAGAGTGAAAAGTCGAGTTTTGACCGATTTCAAGAATACAAAAAGCAAACGTTTTTAAAACAGATCAAAGATTTGAATGAAATTCCATTTAAAAACGAATAACCATAAATTAAGAGAGGTATCCTGATGGATATCGATCGACTAATCAATGAATTTGATTAGTAGGCTCTGATACCAATTGTTTGAACCCAGATTCTGTTAATGTCAGAAAACACGATTTGAAAGAATATGAATGGAATTAAAAACAGTGTAACTGAAATGTTCAAAAGAAATATTCAATAAAGATAAGAGCACATAAACTTTGAATACGTCAGATGCTTTTATTAAATGAGAAGAAAACAATAAGAACTCTCTCAATCTAATTTGTATTCTCACAAGATTTGGCTATAGTCTCAGTCAGCTCTCCCAGGTAAAAATAACCTGAGGAGGATGCTTCCTTATATACGCTAAGTCAAACAGAATTTGCTAGAATCTTGGTTTGAATCTCTGAGCGCTTATTCCGCATCCTTATCGTTGACGACCCTTGAATAGTGGAGCAGACTAAGTCAAGCCGCCTTGATTATGTTTGACGTTTGTGATAATATCTGAACTAAGCATGCTTTCCATGGAGTTAGGAGACGCAGAGGCTCTGCATGTACTATGCAAAGGCTATGTGTCTGGAGTGTAGCTCTGTATCAAGTGCTTAAGATTTTTGGCGCTTAAGGCTTTATCTTCCACGGAATAGAGCGCGAGCTCTGTATATGAGACGCTTGGCTCTTTGAGTAAGAGCTTTGTCTCTTCATCTCTTCTGCATGAGAGCTCTAAGTCCAGACAGCTTCAAAAGACTAACTCCTACGGACTAGAGTAAGAGGCATTTTACTTACACTTTTACAAGATGGGGTCTAACAAGCTTACCTGACTTCGTGTCAAGGGAATACTTGGACGACGACCTAAAGGCCGTTCAAGATGCTTTTACTGAAGAAATCCTTTGTCTGAAAAGATTGCTGTAGGGAAAAACTCATATGGTTGAAGTTGTTTTTGCACCGTTGCCACCAGATGCCCCTGCCCTCCGAGGGACCTGGATCAATCGGTGGATGAGCTTAAGTCGCTTCTTTACGCTAAAATGATTTCATCTCAAACTTCAGATTCAGCGGATGCAAATCGTGTTGGTTTGTGACGACAATCGATTGAAGAAAATCCAACTGTTAAAGCTGCAGAGTTTATTTCTTTCCAATTTTTGATCCCAGATCTCTCAACAACACTAATAATCAAGTTATGAATAACCAAATTATAGTGTTTTAATGTACAAAATGATGAACACTCAAGAATAATGTATGAACATTCTAAGAACAATCTTGAGTGCCAATAATTTCACTTTATTCTATACGAAAATGTAAAATCGACATTGATTACAATAGGCCTAATCACCTATTTATACTAATGATAAGAAGATAACTTTCTAATAAGACTATCTAGGCATTCTTATCGGAAAGATAATATTTATCAAAGAATGGATAAGCTATAAATTAAGATAAACTTGAAATCCAGCTTTGTTATCTCCAGCTATCTTCCATGGGATGTTAATTCAACTTTATCTTCATCGTATGCCTCTGGTTGAACTGTTGAAGAAAACTCTAAGTGTTGTTGATCAGAGGGGTGATGAAGATGCTCTTTCAATCGCATCTCTGGTCGATTCATCGACCCTCTGGTTGTTCTCCAGACTTGGTCAATTCTGCCTTAATGTCTTCATCGGTCTTTTGGTTCTTCATTACTTTTACACTTATGAATTGGGGGGTCTAACAATCTCCCCCTAAGTAATGAAGGAACAAACATAAACTATTCTATGAACAATAATGAAGAACATAGACTAATCTAAAGAAGAGCATCAATTTCCAAATTTTCATGATGAATTCTTACAGTACAGGAAGCAAAGACATTTCAATTTAAGAGAAAAAATTTTAAAAACTCTATTCATGATCTACCTTGAGATATTTCCAAGAAGCGCAGAAGAAGCCTTCGATAACTGACGACTGTTGATATCTCATGAATGAGTTGATTCCCGTCTTCCCTTGGCACGTGAGTTCTGCCCAGTCTCTCTCTGATAACTTTCTGAAACCACTCAAGTGTAATGGTTAAATACTTGAATGGTTCAGTTAGTCTAAAAAATTTCTTTACCCCGAACTCATTCTTGAAGACAAGTCCAAGCTCGGGTTGAGTCAAGACAGAAGCAGATCTCATCTCCTGCAGGCCAGGAAAGTCTTCATTTGGTGGAGTGCAGGAGAGTCTTTTGATGCCTAAATGAAGAGCAATCTGAAAATCACTCTTGGCTCGATGGTTCACGAAGGTCTCCATTGTCTTCACAATCGCTCGGTTTGCCATCCCAAATCTTATTCCTTGATCCTGTCGCTGAGTTGTAAATGCATAAAGCTCGATCAAGTCATATGGATTGAGATTGATCAAGTCATTGTCATTGAAGATGCTGACCTGACCGTGGGCTCTTTCCACTGTGTACTCGATATATCTTATAGCTTTGTTAGCGAAGGTCGTCATATTTATATCCATTACCATCCTTATTCCATCATTTGAAAAGACAACTTGAGGTGGTTGGGTAGTCTGTCTAACAAACCTATGGTGTAGAAGGTCCATGGAATCTGGGGATAAAACTGGAGGATTGAGAGACAAACTTTCATCACGATCGTGGTATAGGTACTGATGGATATTCTCCATCATAATTGGTTCCCTTGGTGGCATCTTCGGACGTCTCCTTAGCGACTCCATATTCTGGATGATCTCATTGACTAAGCTCTGCGAAGGGTGCCTTAATGAAGAGGGAATGTCCGCATGCACCGTAGTTGGTTCGGTTGGGGGTTGAGTTAGGGTTATGGGTTGTGTATCGGTTGGTGATGGGATGGTTTCTTGGTTTGGCTTATTTTGGGGTGGTTCAGGTTCAGCGGGTTGTGTTTGGGTTTGAGGTTGTTGAGGTGAAGGTTGGATGTGTATTTGTTCAGGTTCATCAGGTAGGGTGATGAAAGATTCTGTTGTGCGAGGAGTTGGTGATGGGGCTAATGGTAGGCCTGGTGTTGGTGATGTAGTGAAAGGTGGGTTGGTTTCTGTTGGTGGGGTTGATGGGTTTCATCGGATGAGGAACTCAACACAATGGGTTCAGGTAGGTGGCAAGGGGAACATGTACATTATGTACATCTTCAGAGGGCTGAGCCTCTTGTTCCCTCGCTTGGGTTGATGGTGGAGATTGTTGTTTTGTTTGGGGTGGTTGGTGATGGTGCAGCGGATTCCATGTGTTGAGCAGCCGCGACCTGGTTCTCCCCCTCATGAGGTCCAAGACCTTGATCATCGGGGTCTGGGTCCTCATGTCTTGGCCGTTTGTGTGGGCGGCTGCTGGATCACGAAGCTCTGCTTCTCTTCTTCTTTTTCTCCTTCTTGAAGGATGCAAGATACGCCTTCAGGGCTTGTTGTCTTCAGCTCTCCTCCATCGTGTGAAGGAGAGAGGTGGTGCACCTTTGTTGATCAGCAAGGTTCTGGGAGAGAGCCTTGGTAGGTTGAATAGCACGATGGATGAATTTTGCACTTATCTCATTGAAGGATGAGACAAGTGCCTTTGACAGAGGCCTTAGGTCGGCCTTGGTTGCATAGTCCATGGTGGAGGTGGAGGCAGGTGGGGGCATGGAGGTGGAACCGGATGTGGATGGTGGAATATAGATGTTGGTAAGGATATTCCTCACCTTGCATTGAAGGAAGAGAAGGCTTCATCGAAGGATGGGCCTGCAGAGGGAGGTGGAGGTGGAGTAGGTTGAGGTATGTTGGCTAGTATTAGGGTGGGGAATTGGGTTAGGGTCGTTTGTATGGTGGCCATTTGGTTGGTGAGGGAGGCTAGGGTTTCATCAATTGATGAAGTTGTTTGAAGTGGGGTTGGTTGAGGGATTTGGGATATTATGGTGGCTGGTAGGGCGTTGAGGGTTTGGAAGATGGTGTTTATCTGGGTGGTTATGGAGGCTAGGGTCTCATCGGTCGCAATTGCCTGGGCCGTGAGGGTGGCGATGGTGTGAATGAGGAGTTGGTTTCTTTGGGTGGCAAGGGAGGAGGAGGTGTTGTGGTGTCGGGTTATGGTTTGTTGAAGCATTTGGAGACGGGTTGTATTGTCTCGGGTTTGGGTTGCAAGGGTGGTAAGGGTTTGTTGAAGGGTGGCAAGGGATTGTTGAAGGGTGGTGATATCGATAGATGGTGTGTTTTCAACAATCCCTTGGATGATGAGTTTTAGGTCTTCCAAGGACCGCTGAACTAAGCCAACAAAGGCTTGGAACTCAGCCTTTGTGACCAGTTCGGCCATGGGGGTAACCCCTGCAGCAACGGATGCTGCAGGTTGAGCCTCAGCTCCAGAGGCACCTTCGTTGCCTTGTGAAAATGTAGGCCTTGAAGCACTTCCATCATGTCCTCGATAGCCCTCAAGTGAGGAGCTATCTTCTAATGTTGCGACAACTTCTTCTTCTTCCTCGGCTTCAGAGGCCTGGTAAGAGAAGTAAGTGTGTTTCCCCTTCGCTAGATCAAGTATCGAAGGGGGGTTTTGTACACGAATGGGAGATCACTCTGAACGATCTTGGGGTTCATCAATGGTAGAAGCAACACATGCTTCTAGGTGTGTGGGTGGTAGTATTGAGCCATGAGGCGATGTGGCTCTTATGTCTGCATCGCCTCTCTGTTGGGAGAGGGGCGATGGAAGTTGTGTTTCCTCAGCTAAATCATCTCCAGAGCCCCGAAGAATGGCCTCTGGATGGCTGGTTTGGGTTGGGTTTGACTGGGCCGTCCTTGTTCAATACCCCTTTGGCCTTGATCGCTAGGGGTAGAGGAGGTGGTTGCCCTTTTGGAAGAGGGAAGGGGATGTGTTTGTGAAGGGTCGGGGGATGCACGTGGAGTACCATCATCATCATCATCATCATCATCATCTTCATCATCCGATGAAGATGGCTCCTGTGCTCCCTCCCTTGACTATAGGGACGGCTCTATGCGCTCTGGGGGTAGCTGCCCTTGGTGCATGGGACAGTAGAGAGCATTCATAAGTTCTTCGTATCTTTGATGTCTTTGGGATGACACTGAGCATGGCTTTGGATATTGGTCTGTTGATGGTGTATCCTTCCTTTGAGAGTGTGGGTCGATGGCCATGCATCTTGAAGACGGGATTGAATGGTTCTTCGGCCGGTAGGTTATGTTTCCTCATCGCATCTCCTGTGAAGAGAGAGAGGAAACGAGGAAACAAGACAGAAGTCAAGGGCTTGCCGGTAGCCTGGAGCTTGCATTTTTTGACTACCGCTGAGTGGATCTCATTGTATTTGAGGAAAGCATAGTCAAGAGGGATGTTGAAGAAGAGTCCGTACATAATCGTCATTATGTTGATGTTGCCTTGATCCATCGACCCTAGTTGGCAGGTGAGGGCCCTATTCAATATGGAAAAGAGCATATTCCACATTGGCGGTAAAAACTACCTTTTGAAGTCGGAGGTGTTGCGTAGGTCATGATTGTAACCTAGCATTTGGATGAATCGGAGGAAGTCGGAGGTGGTGGGTTGGTCGGCATATTGCTCAATGCCAAGTTCTCAGCGGGTGGGAATGTACAGAATCCTAGAAACTTTTGCCCGAGAGATCTTGAGCGAGTAGATCATGTCGTTTGGGGCGTCGATGTCCCCCATTATACCATGGCTTTCAGGGTCATACTTGCAAGTCTGCCAGTATTGTTGGATGTACTTTAGTGGTACGCCATTGTCAGTTAGGGTCAAGGCTGGTAGAAGGATGCAGTTACGGAAGAACTCGATCATGACTGCAAACCTATCGTCGAACAGGGTGGTTCGAAGTTCGATGGCATGGTTGTTGGGCTTCATTGGGAGGAAGACTATTGCGCGGCTGTCGGCGTCGGTGGATTAAACGTGGTTGTCGTTGTTATTGGACTCGTTTTATGCGGAGGAAGCCATTGCGTATGAAGGTGCAGGTAAGTTTGTTCGTCAAAGTCTGTTTGCAGGTTTTAGGAAGCGTAAAGGGTAAATGGAGGTTGAAGAAGGGTATTTATAGGTGGGGTGGGGGTGGGGAATAGGAAACCGTTTTCTTGATTATTATATTTAAATAATCATGAAATGGGAAGGCGTTTGGTAAAAGGTGATTTGATTTGGGGATTGTGGTTCATCTTGATTGTACGTGCCATTAATGTTGGAGGACACGTGTCAAGGCGGGGTTAGGGAAGGGTAATTTGAAACAGTTCATGGGCAACAGGCTGTAGATGGTGTCAGGCGCGTGTGAGGATGACGTATGGATTATTTGGAATAAGAAATTATTCCAAATAATATCTCGTTAAATATCAATCCAAAAATAATTTAAATTTAAAATTCCATCTAATTTTAAGATTAATACTAATTACGAAGTTTTGGTCTTCTAAAAACCCATGTTGTATAGTTTTTAGTCACAAAAGCTGCAATTTTGTATAATCTTTAGAAAGTTTTTCAATTAAGATGGGTTTTTGGATGTAAGTTATTTTGTCATGGAACCAGAGGAGTTCTGGTTGGTCATGACTCATTGGGTGAGGAACCAAAGGTGCTCTCGTTGAACATATATGAATGAATTCATCGATGAGATGTTGGATTGTATGATAAATAAGCCTTGGATTACTAACCAGAGGCTCTAGATAAGCATTGACAATCCATTATGTAGAACCAGAGGGGCACTGGTTAAATACACATGTAGCATTTAAGTGTCTAGAGGCTCTGGATAGTAGAACCAGAGGCTCTAGTATGGAAAATGCATATATATATGTAATGGAGATTCATGATGTATGAATAGCTCCCCCTCAAAAGATGCATGTAGATGAGATTTGAGTTTTAGAAACTCCCCCTAGAAGTAAGACAATGTGGATTGAGGTGACCAGAGGCTCTGATCTATACAACCAGAGGCTCTGGTTGTGAGTGAAGATAAAATGTTTGTATGAAATATGTCTTAAGTATACAAATGGATATTTATATGAATGGGTCTTTGAGACCAGAGGGCACTGGTTACAAAGACAATGGATCTAGAGGCTCTGGTCTTTAGAACCAGAGGCTCTGGTTGCAAAGGCTATGAAAAGAAGTAAGAGAAAAATGGTTAAGTGTGTTGTGAGGGAGTATAATGGATGGGCCTTTGAGACCAGAGGGCTCTAGTTCCAAAGGCTTTGAATCCAGAGGCTTTGGTCTTTAGAACCAGAGGCTCTGGTTGTCTTGGAAGTGCTATTAAAGATGAATGAAAGGTGAATTTGGCATGCCAAGTCTTATTTGGAAACCAGAGGTCTCTGGTTGCAAAGGACTTGGAAACCAGAGGTGCTGGTCTTTAGAACCATATGCTCTGGTTACAAAAAGGATATGTGATGGAGTCCAAAAGGGCTATGGTCTCAAATAATGAAAATCCAGAGGCTCTAGTCTATAGGACCAGAGGCTCTTGTCTCAAAGAGTGAGAATTCAGAGGCTCTGGTCTATAGAACCAGAGGCTCTGGTTGTAAAGGGTGATGGAAAATAACGTGATATTATGCATGAGTGACCAATGAAATCCAAGTTTGAGACCAAAGAGGCTCTGGTCTCATAAGATTGGAATCTAGAGCCTCTGGTCTATACAACAAGAGGCTCTTGTTGTGAAGGCGATGAAAAACTGTTAGCCAGTTTTTGAACAATTGTTTCTGAATGGCCAGAGGCTCTGGTCTTTACAACCAGAGGCTCTGGTTTAGAGTCCTTGGTTTTTATGGTCAACATACTATATAACTTATAGGCATAACCATGAGATATTGAGAATCTCAGGTTTCAAACTTATGATTGCCTCTATGTGGTGAGATTTAGCATACCCATCTTGCTGACTAGAAATAAAAAAAAAATTCTCATCAAGAGCTTTTGTGAAAATGTCAACAAGTTGAATCTCAGTGGGAACAAAGTACATTTCTATATTACCTTTTTCAACATTGTCTTTTAGAAAATGGTACCTTACATCGATCTACTTGGTCTTGAAATGCTGCACTGGGTTTGCAGAGATTGCTTTTGCACTATTGGAGTCACAATGGATAGGAATTTTGTCATAATGGAATCTATAGTCCTTAAGATGAGTCTTCATCCAGAGAACTTGTGAACAACAACTAGCAGCAACAACATATTCTGCTTCTACTGTAAAGGTTGAGACATAGTTTGGTTTTCTGGATGTCCAACTTACCAGCTTGTCCCGCAAGAGTTGACAGCTTCCAGACGTGCTCTTTCTATCAAGCTTGCAACCTGCATGATCTGCATCTATGTAGGCTATTAGATCAAAGCCAGAGTTCTTTGGATACCAGAGATCCAATGAAGGAGTTCCCTTGAGGTATCTAAAGATCCTCTTGACTGCAGAGAGATGAGATTCTTTATGTTTTGACTGATATCTTGCACAAAGACATGTAGCAAACATAATGTCTGGTGTACTAGCTGTTAGATACAAGAGTGATCCAATCATGCCTCTATAGGTTGTTATATCCACAAGTTTTTCTGATGGATCAACAAATAACTTAGCTCCTGTAGCCAATCATGCCTCTATAGGTGTTCTCATCGATAATGAATTTGAGAGAGAGTATTTCTTCAGAAGGTCAGTTATATATTTGGATTGATTGATGAAAGATCCTTCTGAAGTTTGTTTTATTTGAAGACCAAGGAAGAAACTTAGTTCTCCAATCATACTCATCTCAAATTTGCTTTTCATCAACTCTGAGAATTTTTTACAATGTTTTGCATTTGTAGAACCAAAGATGATGTCGTCCACATATATTTGAACAAGTAATATGTCACCTTTGTGCTTTTTGAGAAAGTGGGTTGTATCGATTGTACCTTTTTCGTAACCATTGTTGATGAGAAAGGTGGATAGTGTTTCATACAAGGCCCTAAGTGCTTGCTTCAGCCCATAAAGAGCTTTGTCCAAAAAGTAGACATAATCTGGACGTTTTTGATCTTCAAACCCAGGGGGCTGCTGCACGTATACTTCTTCTTGAAGTTTTCCGTTTAGAAAGGCAGACTTGACATCAATCTGATAAACTTTGAAGCCTTTGTGAGCTGCATAGGCTAGGAATATCCGGATGGCCTCAAGTCTTGCGACGGGAGCAAATGTTTCATCGTAGTCAATCCCTTCTTCCTGGCAGTAGCCCTTGGCAACAAGCCTAGCTTTGTTCCTTATGACTATGCCGTATTCGTCCTTCTTGTTTCAGAAGATCCATTTGGTTCCTATGGTCGTCTTCCCTTTGGGTAGAGGCATAAGGGACCATACTTTGTTTCTTTCAAACTGGAGTAACTCTTCTGGCATCGCGTCTATCCAGTTTGTGTCTTGTAGGGCTTCTGAGATTTTCTATGGTTCTATCATGCTCAGAAAATTGGCGAAGAGGTATTCATTAGCAGTGGCAGATCTCGTCTTAACACCATACGTTGGATCACCAATGATTTGGTGGTGTGGGTGATCTTTTGTTCATTTGGTGCTAGATTGGGGTTCTGGAGCAACAAGATGCAGTTCGTCATTGACTGATGGGACTGCTTGCTCCCCCTCGAAGAGATCATCTTCAGAGTTGGACTCTGGTTCTTGATCTTGATCAGAAGACACAGATGAAGTAGAAGGTGAAGTAACATGAGTTTCAGTAAGAGGTGTACCTTTAGCATTGGAGACTTCATGTTCTTCATCGGTTCTGGAAGTGGATTTTGCTATTGGTGCATGTCCAGTGATTACTTCTTCATCGAAGATGTCTTCAAATAATTGAGCTAAGTCTAATTCATTGGGTTTGCCAAGTGATGAATCAGATGCTCTCCTTTGAAGTCCGAGTTCTGAACTGTTTTGTCCAGAAGTCATTGGTGTGGAATCATCAAAGGACACATTGATGCTTTCGATGACAATTCTTGTCCTTTTGATGTAGACTCTGTAGGCCCTGGCAGTTTGAGAATAGCCCAGAAAGATCCGTTCATCAGCTTTCTTGTCGAACTTGCCAAGATATTCTTTTATCATTGAGTGCAAAACATTTGCACCCAAAGACATGAAAATATTTGACATTTGGTCTTCTTTGGTTGATGAGCTCATAGGGTATCTTCTCGTGCTTCTGGTTGATGATAGATCGGTTCTGGGTGAAGCAGGTAGTGGAAATAGCTTCAGCCCAGAATGTGATGGGTAACTCCGATGAAGCAAGCATGGTCCTTGCTGCTTCCACGAGGGCTCTGTTCCTTCTTTCCACCATGCCATTCTGTTGTGGAGTCCTAGCTACTGAGAAGTTTTGTGTAATGCCTTCACTAATGAGGTATTCATCGATTCTAGCATTTTTAAATTCAGTTCCATTGTCGCTTCTAACCTTTATTAGTTTTCGTTGTAGAAGGACTTGGAGCCTTTTCATCACTACAATGAGTAGGTCTGGAACATCTGATTTTTTCTTTACAAATTCAACCCAGGTGTATCTAGAGTATTCGTCAACCAGTACTAACATGTACTTCTTTCCAGAAAGACTTTGAGTTGATATTGGCCCACAGAGATCTACATGTATCATGTCCAAGGGCTTGGTGCAGGAGGTTTTTGACTTGGTTTTATGTGAGACTCGTCTTAGCTTTCCCATGTCATAGGCTGAGCATAGATGATCTTTTTCAAATTTGAGATCCGGAATCCCCTTGACGAGCTTCTGTTTGGCTAGCTTTCTTAAGACATCAAAATTCAGGTGTGAGAACTTCTGGTACCATAGCCAATTTTCATCGCTCTTGAGTTACAAGGCAAAGAGTGTCTTGTCCCTCAGAGGATTGAAAATCCAGAAGATAGAGATTCCCTTCTCTCTTTGCCTTGATAATGGTTTGACAGGGCATTGTCTCTATGATATAGAAACCTTTGTGGAACCTAACTTCAAGACCCTTGTCGCAGAACTAGCTTATGCTTAGTAAGTTGTGCTTCAAACCTTCAACATAAGCCACTTTGCTGATGGAGATGTTGCCTTTGATGAGAGTTTCGTATCCCTTGATGGTTCCCTTGCTGTTGTCTCCAAAAGTGACAGAACCTCCAAATTTTTCAATGAAGGAGTTCAGCTGACTTTTGTCACCAGTCATGTGCCTGGAGCAACCTGAATCCATGTACCATGGTTGCACATGCTAGTCCTGCAAGACAAATTAAAGTGTTTTAGGTACCCATTTCTTAATGGGTCCATGTTTGTTAGTAGAAGATACCACTCTCTTCTCATTTCCCTTAGCCTTTGCAGGCTTTGGTTTATTAGCATTTCCCTTGCCCTTGGACTTGGGCTTTTTCACGTTCTCATTGGTTTTAACTTTGTAGAGATAAACGTGTTGGGAGAATATGTAGTGATGTGCCAACATGTGATTCCTCAGGTTTTGTAAAAGAGCTAAACATTGACAATTATTGTACTTTGGGCATGAATGTCTAGCATTCTTTTTATTCGCTGAAAATAAAGAAGTAAAAGAAGGGTTTGTAAATCCTGTCCTAGCATTGATTGTTTTTACAAACTTTTTGTCTAGTTCAGATTTTTTATTTGAAGGGGTCTTTGTCTTTACTTCTTTTCTCTTGAGGAAGGACTGCTTTTCTTCAGCTGAATGAGAGGAAAAGTGGTGGTTAGTTTTCTCAGAGACAGGCCACTTCTGTTTTTGCTCACGAGTAAACTTAATGAACTTGAAAGGTGTACTAGGGCCTTGTGAATTATCTTTGGCAGATGTGCTATTTCTCAGTGTTCCCTTTCCTATGTCCGAAGATTTCATCGATGGTGGACACATCAGTTTTCATTGAGGATTTGAAGTTTTCAGGCTTTTTATCCTTAATGATTACTGGTGATTCACATATTGTTTCTTCTTCATATTCGGAATCGAGAAAGTCTCTCACTGATTTCTCGGAATCAAATTTAGCATGGATGTTTGTGGGAGGTGTGGGTTTAGAGGTTGATGCTTCAGAGTGATATTTTTGAGGTTCCATCGATTCTGAATTGGATGAACTTTCGGTTTTACTCGAATGGTTCATTGACTCATCAGTTGATGGTTCTTCATTAGGATTTTCTTTTTTATCAACAGTACTTGCTGATGAAGTGGAATTGACACCCAGAGACTCTGGTTTTTACCATAGGGTTTCCATCGGTCTCTGATTTGGAGGTGTCATTCCTTTCATTAGAACTCTTACATGTACTGCTCTCATACACCACATTTTCAAAATTCTATCTTAGAGTGACAGTTTTTCCATCAACTTTAACTCTTTTAAAATTTGCTTTTGGTTTTGGGAAAAAGTTGGGTTTTTGAATGCATCCAAGTTTGAAAGTGG
Organism: Cynara cardunculus var. scolymus; assembly: GCF_001531365.2. Taxonomy (NCBI): domain Eukaryota; kingdom Viridiplantae; phylum Streptophyta; class Magnoliopsida; order Asterales; family Asteraceae; genus Cynara; species Cynara cardunculus. The sequence goes on along the minus strand of NW_020201152.1, from coordinate 18,593 downwards.
ATTCAAGGGTGGATTTCTTTGGTTGGATGAAGGAATCCAATTCATTGAATCCAATCCCTTGAGTGTCCGTTTACCGTTTAACTTTTCATAAACATCTTGGGCATCTTTGTATTTCTTCATCAGAAGTTCATTGGTTTGAAGCTTCTGGTGAAGAATCTCCCTTTCCTTTTGAAATAAATCTTTAAGAGCAACTGAGTTTAGTCTCTCTGCCTCGGATTCTTTCAGGCCTTAGTTTTATTTTCTAAGTCCTTAGTTATTCGTTTGTTTAGTTCCAGATGTTTTTCTTTCTCTGATTTCTTAAGTGCGGTGATGCGAGTCTTTTCCTTAGCAAGTTTGGCTTTTTCTTTGGTTAAAAGATAAGTATCTCTTTTGTAGAAACTTACTTCTTTTTCCGCTTTTAGTCTTTCAGATTTTTCAAAATTTAATTTCTCTTTCAATTTAAAGAAATCTTCTGAAACTCTTATCACCCTTAACTCTAGCTCAGATGGAGTAGAGTTGGTTTCATTGGAAGTAGACTCACATACCTGATCATCAGAGTCTGAGGTGGGTTCTGTAGTGGATGTGGCCATTAGACAGATGAGTGATTTATCTTCTTCATAGGATGAAGAGTCGGATACCCAATTTTCTTTCTCAGCCATCAGGCTTCGCTTTGTTCGATTGTACTTGTACTTATTCTTGTAATAATCGACATCCTTTATCAATCGTCCTCTGCACTGTTTTGAAAAATGACCAATTTTTCCACATCTGAAGCAGTGAAGGTCATTTTTCTTTCCGTTTCTGTCTTCTTTCTTGTCCTCCCTTTTGTCCTCTCTTTCTTCTCTTTCTTATCTTCTATCTTCCCTTTGATAAAATTTCGATGGTTTCTTCTCATGGTATGACTGGTACTTTTCCTTCTTGAAGTCTCTTCATTTATGGGATCTTTTGATGAACTTCTTTTTGAACTGTTTTGTAATCAAGGCCAAAGACTTAGCAAAGGCTTTGATAACATCATCTGATTCAGATGACTCGTCTTCAGATTCCGATTCTACCACCATTGCTTTCTTTCCTTTCTTCTTGTGATCTCTGGTGGGGTTCCTTAATACTTTCTTTTCATCAGCAGCAAGAGCAAGAGGTCCACCGATGGATAGTTTCTTCTTCATTATGTAATTCTCTTGTGCTGCAAACGTTCCATATACATCATGAAGTGACCAGCCGTCAAGGTTCTCATTAGCTTCAAGGGACATTGACAACTGAGTCGATTCATTGCCAAAACTTTTTAGGAACAAAACATTGTTTTTTTTCCTTTGTTCTGGTGATATCATTTCAACGACATTGATTAATCAATGTGTTGAAACGATCGTAAGCCTTTTGTATTGGTTCATCAGGAAGAGCTTTGAATGGTGTATTCGTTGAGACACTGTGCTCTACGATTCTTCTTTGTTTTAGCTCCTCCTTCCAATTGGCTCGCAAGTTCATCCCACAATTCCTTTGCTATTGAGCATGCATCAAGGGATCGAAAAATTTTATTGGGAATGACCATGATGATTAGTCGTTTGGCCTTCTTGTTAGTTTCCACACGCTCAATATCGTCTTCATTCCAGTTTTTCTCATCCTTAGGCATGTAATACGCAGGAATTTTTGTTGTGGTATTTGTTCTTGGGACTCTTGGGACAAGAGTCTGTGGAACGTAAGGACCCTCCATTACCGATCGCAGAAGGTTTTTGTCCATTCCTTCCAAGAAGTTTACCATCCTTATTCTCCATTGTGGGTACTCTTCTCGTTGAAGAGTTGGAGGCTTGGTGAGGGAACCAACACTATATGCTGAATTCCAGTTGGCCATTGGAGATTTTTAGAAGAGAGAAAATTTACGTTTTTGGTGAAGATATTTTGTAAAAGACGTGAAAAGATTTTAAATGATCGTTTGATTGGACATTCTAAGAACATTCTTGAGTGCCAATAATTTCACTTTATTCAATATGAAAACGTAAAATCGACATTGATTACAATTGGCCTAATCATCCATTTATACTAGTGATAAGAAGATAACTATCTAGTAAAACTATCTAGCCAAATCTCTAGGAAAGATAATATTTATCAAAGAATGGATAAACTATAAATTAAGATAAACTTGAAATTCAGCTGTCGATTTGTTATCTCCAGCTGTCTTCCATGGGATGTTAATTCAACCTTATCTTCATATCTTCATCGTATGCCTCTGGTTGAACTGCTGAAGAAAACTGTAAGTGTTGTTGATCAGAGGGATGATGAAGATGCTCTTTCCATCGCATCTCTGGTCGATTCATCGACCCTCTGGTTGTTCTCCAGACTTGGTCAATTCTTTCTTAATGTCTTCATCGATCTTCTTGTTCTTCATCACTTATTGTTCTTCATTACTTTTACACTTATGAATTGTGGGGTCCAACACCAAAGCAATGTAGTTTCTAACTTTTCCATGATTAGTTCAACAATTGCTTCAAACACCGAAGATCTATCTTTTATGTAGAATTCAATTGATACCCTCTCTGAACGGGTATCAGCTTTAGAGAACTCCTGTCATGCTCAAGCCACCTCTCACAAAAGAAGGCATGATGATCAAAATGATTCTGATCACCATGAGGGGGAGAACAAGAAACAGAGGTTGGCTGAGTCCTCAAAGGGTGCTGCTGGTGTTTCTGGTGAGACTGACTCTGAAGAGATTAGAGAACAAAGTCCGGTTCAATTTGGTGTAAGTAAACGAACTTCTGGCCATGAGATGACTGAAGTTGCAGATCCAGTGAGCGAGCCAATGGTTGAAAAGCCAACGCTCTACACAGTAGAAACAAGGTTGCCACTGGATCTGTTAGCTAAAGTGGGTTCAACGATGTATTTTCAAGAGAACTGGGTGAAGTTCAGGACTACGGAGCTAACATTGATACAATAGATGATTCAGACGACATGTTCATTGACTTTGAAGCAGATATCGATGAAGATGATCCAAAATTTCCTTTTCAGTCTGATCATCATTCTGCTCCTGAACATCCTACTGCAGATTCTCAAGGTGTTTCCGATACCTCTCGGGCGGTACCAGATCCTACTCAGATTTTCTCAAAGAACTACGTATCGTTTGCAATTTGAGCCAATGTTCCAGGGTTCGACAGAGCACGAATTAGAGAACCATATCTTGAAGACATTTACTTTGCAGTCTTCATTCGTCATCGGAAGGCCCTTAGCAGGGACAATATTGTTGGTATTCACAAGGAAGCGCATGAGTATCGCATCGAGTACAAACACTTCCTTAAAGAAAAACACCAATTGATCAGTCAAGTACGTACTAGGCATCAGATTGTGTCTATAAAGAGTATTGATTCCAACAAACTCGTCAGGGTCTGGTATCTAGTATTCTCAGTTATGAGACAAGACGGTCATGTCTGGACATTCAGTGAAGCCGACTTTCCGAATCTCTTCCTTGAAGATTTGGAGCATCTCTACCACGAGATTCGTAATCTGACAGTTAGAAAGGAAGGAGTGGTTCTAGGCCTTGAAGCTATAAAGTGCTATCTCAAGTGTCACGTCAAGTTGTCTTTGGTTATCGATGTACARATGGGGTTTGAAAGCAATCWGAAGAYTGTTAACTTGAAAARACCTAACCAAGAACTTGAAAACATTGAAGGCTASCCTTTGTTCCTRATACTGGAAGATCATGAGTTTGGTGTCGTCTATGAGAATGTTGATAGATCTAAGAGGTTCATGAGGCTCAATGAGCTGAACAAGTACTGTGACAGAACCATAAAGATTGTGTGGAGGGGACTTGAAAGAATAAAAGCTTCTGATGACAAAGTGACTGAATATGAAAGGTTAAGTCCGAGAGAAAGGTTTCTACTGTTAAATTATCTCGAACTTCTTGATGAGAAATTGCAATATCAGAATGCCTTAAGGAGGTGTGAGACGAATTTGGGTCTTCGATGATCAAAATTCACAATGTCTCGAGCTTGAATCCAAAGGGGGAGAATGTTGGGTTCAAAGTTGTGCTTAAATGTTGTATTCAAGCTATTTCACCAATTTTATAGTTTGTCTTTAATGCTTTTGTAGTATAAATAGTTGGCCCCTTGTAATTTTAGTGTTAATGGTCATTAGTCTTGTAATCACATTTGTAATCTTCAAAAGATTAATACACAAAACTTTGGTGAAAATTCTCTCTACTTTCAATCTCATTCTTGACAGAGATTTATCTGATTTGAAGATATTTGGTATTCTCACGAAGTGTTGTCTTATGAGAGTCATATACGGACAAAGGTATGTCCAACGAAAGTCTATCCAAAAAAGGCTATCCGGTGAAATCATATTCGGACAAGATTATAGTTGAATTTAGTGCTTATTGGGTGATTGATGAAGAGTCTATCCGATGAATAGCCAATCCGGATATGGTTTTGTCCATTGAGCTTGACTCGGAGTCAAGTTGTTTTGTATCGTATCTAGACAAGTCTTGTTCGATGATACTCTTATCCGGACAATACATTGTCCAATGAGGAGGGTATCGGAACAATACGTTGTCCGAAGTGGATAGTGAAGAGTCGTTCTTATCCCTTATTGATCCTCCCTCTCAGTGATTTGATGATAATCCCTTTTCACTTATACGTTGTATTTATGTTTCTGTCTTTTTAGTTCTAGCGATCTTCACTGAGTACGTTCAGTGATCGTTGAAGAACTTGCATTGTAAATCTATTAGAGACAGTAATACTTCAAGAAGACAACACTCACACCAAAGAACCTTCAACAAACATCGAAGACTGAAACTGAAGAATAGAGACTGACAAGTACGTGATTTGAAGCGGTATTCAGTGATTACAAGTCTGTCTACATATGTGTG
>NW_020201152.1:0-13744 GCF_001531365.2 Cynara cardunculus var. scolymus | reverse complement strand
CTGTCTACATATGTGTGAAGACTGCTCAAGCTTCAGCGAATGATGATGAGACCTTCAGGTCATTCCAGCATTCAGCGATCAAAGGAAGCTTTCTTAGCACGATTGTTGTTGTCTTGTCCTTATGCACACAAAGGAAAAACCCATACCTTTATGAAAGTTGGGACGGTACGGAGCCGACTAGTCGACTCTATTGTCCACCAACTTTAGGTAAAGATGTCTGCTCATGAATAGTGCTTTTTGTACTATTCACTGTAGCAAAGGACAAGAATTTCTCTTAAGGCTTGACACGCACTCTAACCCTACAATATTGCATTAAATGTTCATTTAATGCACTGGGTATAAATAGAAGTGTTTCTTCTCCATGCAGAGTGCGTGCAACTCACTCTCTAACCCTAATTCTTACTTCAAGCATTTTCTAGCTTAAGTAAAGGATCTTCTCTACATCAATTCTTTTCCTGTATTTGCTAAGACTTAGTGTGTAACTAAAGATGGTTTAGATAGGTTTTTATCACCTTATCTTTCCGCAAACAATTCTTTATCAATATATATTTTAAATTTAAAAATTTTGTGTTTGTATTCACACCCCCTTCTACAAACTGTTTTACTCTTCTTGTAGACCCTCAAGGGACCAACAAGTGGTATCAGAGCAGTGTTTTCTCTCTTCCTTTGTGTTTAGCTGTTTTCAGTATTAGTTTATCTCCTTTCTTAGATAACTTTACCGCTTTCAAATGACTTTTACAGCCCTACACACAAGATAATGGCTCTCTTGCCAAACCTCCCCGGTTTGTCCGTGACAACTTTAGTCTCTGGAAGAACCGGATGTCTCTCTTTCTGGAAGGTGTGGATCCTGAAATTCCACATTATATAGAAAATGGAACATATATTCCATTTGCTATTGTTCCGGCTGTTCCAGCAACAGCTACGACTGCCGCGATTCCTGAATGGCATATTCCAAAGCTTCCACATCAATAGAGCGATGAGGACAAGAAGAAGATAGCTATAGACACGCTTGCTCGGTCTATAAGATTTATCACTCAGTGATGAAACTCAAAACATCTAAATCCATGTGGGACGCACTTTGTGTCCAATATGAAGAAACCACTTAGGTTCAAGAGACCAGAAAGATCAATCTACTGAGACAGTATGAAAGCTTTCTCTGTTGAAAGTCTGAGATGCTGTCTGAAGTACATCAGAGATTTAACTGCCTTCTTATTGATCTTGGGCTGTCGGCAGGGAATATTCTAATTCTGAAACTTTAACCAATTTCTAGAATGCCTTCCTGAGTCTTGGGACACCTTTTCCATGTGTCTCAAGATGTCAAATGACATGTCCACTCTTTCTCTTTCTACTTTATACGGGATTCTGCTTAACCATGAGCAATCTCATCAACTGAAAAGGAATCTTGTAAAAGAATCCAGGGAAATGAAAAGCTCTCCTTTGGCTTTGATCTCCGAAGCTTCTTTAGTTGAAACTTCTTCTACCCCGTTTGTTTCTTCTCTTCCTCCCGTTGTTATCACAGAGATAGATTCTCCTATCTCTGAGGATATTCCAGAATCCGATTTAACAGATTTTGAAGAATCCCTGGCACTCCAGACTAAATCATTTAGGAGGTTCGCTAGTAAGATCAACTTCCGCAGATCTCCTCAGTTGTCCCTCAGGGAAGAGCCAAAGTCTAAAAGAATAGACAAGGCTTCAGCTATCTGCTACAACTGTCATCGGCCCGAACACTTTGCAGGTGAATGCATATCAAAGAAGACTGCGATGCCATCTTCTAAAGCCTCTTCCTCCTTCGAAACCAAAGATGAGAAGTACTCAAAACTGAAGGAGAAGTACAAGAAGATGAAGAACAACCAGCGAAAGGCTAAGGGCCTTATTGCTGAAGAGCAAGACTGGGCTGAGTCATCCGATGAATCATCTTCGGATGAGGAGGATAAAGCCTACGTCTGCTTGATGGCTATAGATGCAGATGAAGGATCTTCTGAATCATCTACTTCCTCTGAGCCATCTTTATCTTCTACTCAGGTATGTTTCCTGAATGAAGCCTCTTCTTCTTCTAGTCTTTCTGCACTGGATACACTGATGATTGACCTTTACAATGCCCTCAATGGCAAATCGAAAGCTGAAATGCATAACGTTGATCTTCAAGAGCAATTGAAGATTTGCCATTCTAAGATCAAAGAACTGACCTCTGTCGAGGAAAATCTTAAAGATCAGGTTATTGTAAACCAAGCTATCACTGTTGAACATGAGAAGTCTATCGCTGAGCATGAGCGAGCAATCACTAAACTCAAGGCCGAGAGATCATTAAAGGGTGGTGCAAAGCTTCCATCAAGGCCTCTGAGATCATTAACGCTCAGATCCCAGCCAAGATAAAGACTGGTCTAGGATTCTCCTATGATCCAGAGGAATGTGTTAAAGACAGGACCATGCTCAAATTTGGTACCTTCGCCTCTTCTATTCCCAACACTTCTTCCTCTCAGTCCTCCTCTTTTACTGAGAGTCATCTTGAAGGAACTCCTTTGAGTTCTGGGTGCAAAGACAAAAGTAAATATGTTGTCACGGCATCCCTTTCCAAGAAGTCTAACAAGTCTAATAGATCTAAATCTATTCCTTCAGCTTCTAAAGCTTCTTCCTCTTCAGGGACTAGGAAATCTGAACCCCATCAGAAACCCAAGTCACAGCTGAAGGTGAACTTTTCACCTAAGGAATCCAATTCCTGAAAGGTTCTTCCTAGAACCAATGAGAAGGGAATTCTTGGAGCTAGTCCCGCTTCTAGTCTGATACTTCCTGGCCCTAAAGCTACTCTTAGCTTTAGGAAGTGTAAACACTGCGGTGATGAAACACATATTGCCAACAAGTGTCCTTCTACCGTCAAAGCTGGTTCGCCATCTAAGGGCAAGAAAGTAACCAAGGCTGAGAAATCAACCAAGGTGAAATCATCCACAAAGGCTGCTCTAGCAACCAAGGTGAAGAAAACCGTTGAAGCCTCTTCTTCAGGCTCAGCGAAGACAACTCCTGCTGAAAAGTCTTCAGCATCAGACGTTGTAGTTCCTACCACTGAAGCCTCTTTATTAGGCTCAATGACAACTTCCACTGAAACTACGTTAGTAGTGTCAGAGGTTGTTTCCCTTTCCACTCAAACCTCTTCAGGTTCGGTGATGCCATCTACTGATGCTGGTTCTTCAGCATCAGACGATGAAGCCTCTAACAAAGCTGGACCCCAATAGTTGGGTACCAACAATATTCTTATTTTATTTCCTTGTACAGGATATTAAAGGCATATGGTATCTGGAAAGTGGATGTTCAAGACATATGACTAGAGATAAATCTTTTCTAAATCACTTCAAGAAAGAAAGAGGGCCTTCCGTAACCTTCGGTGAAAATGGAAAAGGATATACCAAAGGTTTTGGTATATTAACCAATGGTGAAACAACTTTCAAACGCGTTGCATATGTTAAAGGACTGAAGCACAATCTTCTTAGCGTCAACCAACTGTGTGATAAAGATTATACAGTTAAATTCTCAAAGAATTCTTGTCATGTTCTTGACAAAGACGATAAGGTTGCTCTAACCGGTTCTTGTCTAGATAACGTCTATATCATCAACATGAATTCTTCTCTCACCGAGAATAGTTGCTTCTTCTCCAAAGCCTCATCAGACATTAACTGGTTATGGCACAAACGACTATCTCATCTCAACTTCAAGACACTCAGTGAGCTGTCAAGAAATGATCTTGTCACTAGTCTTCGTCAACACTCGTTTGCAAAGGATTCTCTTTGCTCAGCTTGTGAAAAAGGAAAACATACAAGAGCTAGCTTCAAGTCGAAGCAAATCTCTTCAGTGACTTCGCCTCTTTAGCTATTGCATATGGATCTCTTTGGTCCAGTCAACATGCAATCCCTAGCTGTAAAGAAGTTCACACTTGTCATTGTTGATGAGTATGCCAGGTACACTCGGGTATTCTTTCTCAGATCCAAGGATGAAGTACCTGAAGAAATCATTTCGTTCATCAAAAAGATAGAAGTACTAAACGATGTTAAAGTACGATCTATCAGAAGTGACCATGGTACTGAATTCAAAAACAGCACTATGGATAACTTCCTTAAGGACAAGGGAATCTCTCACAACTTTTCTTCAGTGAGAAATCCTCAACAGAATGGGGTCGCTGGAAGACGAAATCGAACAATCATTGAGGTTGCTCGATCAATACTTAGCGAATCCCATCTCCCTACTCAATATTGGGCTGAAGCTGTCAACACCGCTTGTTTTACTCAAAACCGATGGCTGATCGTGAAAAGATTCAAGAAGACAGCCTATGAACTTTTTCGTTAAAGAAAGCCTTCCATAAGCTTTCTTCATATATTTGGTTGTACTTGTTACATTCTCAACAACCGCGACAAACTTGGAAAGTTCGATCCCAAAGCTGATGAAGAAATATTTCTTGGATATTCTTCTGTATCCAAAGCCTTCAGAGTATTCAACAAACGAAGACAAACAATAGAGGAATCTATTCATGTCACCTTTGATGAATCTCAGTCAGCTAATTCAAAACCCATCTCAAATGATGAGGATGAATTAGAAAACTGGATGTTCTCTCACTATGGACAACCTAAAGCTTCTTTCAGTGCTCCTCTTAACATTGAAACTCCTGAAGCTGAAGATTATCCACTTATCATTCCAGTCACAGCTAGTCACTCTACCGCATCTTCTTCAGAGATCGCTACAGTGCCCATTAGTTGTGTCCCTCCTTCTATTTCAAACACTGATCCATCAGTAAATGAAATACCTTCAGTTTATGAACCTGTTTCAGTTGCTGAATCTGAGGTTCCTTTAGCAATAGTTCCTATTGCTGAAGAAACTACTGCTGAAGCCTCATCTTCTATACCTGAACTTGACTATTTAGATGAAGCTCCTCTACCGGCTCAGCGATGGACTAAAAGCCATCCAATTCATCAAATTCTTGGTGATCCAGATGTAGGTATCAAGACACATCGAGGTCTATGTAATATTTGTCTCTTCGTCAACTTTCTTTCTTTAGTTGAACCCATGAAAATCAATGATGCTATCTCTGACCCTAGTTGGGTTCTTACTATGCAAGAAGAGCTCATTGAGTTTGATAGGAACATAGTCTGGTACCTTATCCCACATCCATCTGACAAAGTACTGACAGACACCAAATGGGTCTATCACAACAAGTTGGATGAAGATGGTGTGGTAACCCGCAATAAGGCTCGGCTTGTTGCTCAGGGTTATAGAGAAGAAGAAGGAATCGACTATGACGAAACCTTCTCACCAGTGGCTAGACTCGAAGCAATTCGACTTTTTATAGCGTTTGCTGCCCATAGAGACTTCAAGGTCTTTCAGATGGATGTAAAGAGCGCTTTCCTTATTGGAAAACTTCATAAGTTTATGTTGAACAACCTCCAGGGTTTCTTGACCCTAAGTATCCAAACCATGTCTATAGGTTGTATAAGACTCTTTATGGGTTAAATCAGGCTCCTCGGGTCTGGTATGATACCCTTTCTTCTTTTCTCATCTCTGAGAAATTCTTTCGTGGAAATATTGACCAGACCTTATTTCTTAGGAAAGTTAAAGGTCACATCATTCTCGTCCAAATTTATGTCGATGATATTATTTTTGGTTCCACTAATCCTTCTTCATGTTTTCGTTTCACTGAACGCATGACGAAATAATATCAGATGAGCATGATGGGATAACTAACATTCTTTTTAAGTCTCCAGATCAAACAAACTGATAAAGGTATCTTTATCAACCAAAGTAAGTATGTTCAAGACTTGCTGAAGCAGTTTGATTTATCCAATAGTTCATCTATGAAGACTCCAATGGCTCCTCCACTCACTCTCAACAAGGATCCAAATGGAAAACCTGTAAATGTTACTATTTACAGAGGAATGATCGGCTCCCTGCTATATCTCACAGCTAGCCGACCCGATATCATGTACTCCACTTGCTTTTGTGCAAGATATCAAGCTGAATATAAGGAATCCCATCTGATCGCTGTAAAACACATATTCAGATATCTTAAGGGAACTCCTAATATGGGTCTTTGGTACCCTAAAGGTTCAGGTTTTGACCTTATTGGTTATTCGGATAGTGATTTTGTAGGTTGCAAAATTGATAGGAAAAGCACCACTGGAGGCTGTCAGCTTCTAGATGGAAAGTTGGTGATCTGGACAAGCAAAAAACAAAATTCAGTGTCCACATCAACAGCTGAAGTTGAATATGTAGCCGTTGGTAGCTGTTGAGCCCAAATTCGTTGGATGAAAAATCAGCTGTTGGACTACGATCTTCAGTTTTCAAAAATTCCTATTTATTGTAATAGCACCAGTGCTATTGCTATTGCAAACAACCCTGTATTTCACTCCAAGACCAAACATATTGAGATCCGATATCATTTTATCAGAGATCATGTTATGAATGGTGATATTGACTTCACTTCGTTCCAACTGAGTATCAACTCGCTTACTTTTTCATCAAGCCTCTTGATGAGACAAGATTTAATATCTTGATCAGCGAATTGGGTATGTTGAACGCTGAAGATTAATCTTCAGCTATAATACATAACTCAGTAAGTGAAATAATTCAGTGCTCTATCTCTAACACTAAACTTTTGAGTAAATATATCTATTCTCTCTCATGTATGACTACTCTTCTCTTTTCTCAACTTAAAACCTTCACTGAAGCTTTCTCATTTCAATGATAATTGTTTTAAAAGGTGGTCTCAGTGATTCTCTACACTCACCACATCTCTAAGTATATCTTTATACTTTCTTAAAATTCTAAACGATCACTGAATCTTTTCTTATCAGTGATTAAAACGTTTTTTTTAAATGCCAGTTTCAGTGACTCTTTTATCACTGAATCTGATGCCTTAAAACCCTCACTGAATCTTTCTTTTCAGTGATAAAATGTTTTAAATGGGGTTATCAGTGTTGTCTTAGACATTGTATGACTCTTCGTTTTCTAAAAAACTATTTGTTTTTAAAAGAAAATAGTTAATGAACCGTCTTTATGACGACATTGTCTATTTACTATACGCGACGCTTTGAGACGCACAAAAGGTTCTGTCATTACGCTACCCCTTTTAATGCCATCCAATCATGGATGAGAACGTGGTATATTTTTCATCATGACCACTTTCCCGAACCGTCGTCTTTTCTCTCTCTAATATCATTTCTCTCTCCTCCTACCTATAAATATGAGACTTTTTCTCCACTCTTCTCTTTACGCTTTCAAAATTCTTAGACGGACCTCTACAAGAATTCTCCCAAAGCAAGAACTCCCAAAAACCCTCTAAGCTCTTTCGACCTCCTCTCTCTCTTAAATCTAAGGTCGATATCTTCTCTTTCTTTTCGTTATTCTCTGTTATAAGAAATATTTAATCTATATTGATAATCTTGTTCTCTTAAATACATTAAACAATAAAGGTTTTTAATCATCTCTTTCATGGTTATAATCTTATTTCTTTATACACATTCTACTTGAAAAACCCTAATCTTTTAAGGATTTTTCAAAAAAAAAAATTTCCTAGTTCAAAAACTTTTTCTATAATCTTAACCAAATACTCCTAGTTTATTTCTAACAAACCTGTTTGCCTTTCTTCTTTAATACAAACAGATGGCTGCCAAGAACATCAACTTCACCATTGACGAGATCTCCATCAAGGCTAACAACCACATTACCTTGTTGGATGTACCATCCTCAAAGGCGTATTACCAAGACGCGGCTGACTTCCTCAAGCTGTCGTCATTGGGTTTCGTTCTCAACCATGAGCTCATCATGGTGAAAGAACTTCTTCAGTAGTTCTGGCTCACTGCTGAGATTGTCGAAGTCAAAGATAAGACTGGACGCCAGGTGGAGCAGGTCCATTTCACTTTCAATCGCATGAAAGTGAACTTTGGTGTTTCTACATTCTGGTCGGCTTTCTGTCTTCCCAAGGGTCCCTTCGACAACGAACCCTCCCCCGCCGAGATCATCGAGTTTCTCGACGCCATTGTCTACTTGTGGCATTTGAAGAAGGACTCCAACGCCGCTCTAAAGCCCTTGACGAAGATTGAGAAGAACAGGATGTCAGCTATCTAGCAGTACTTGTTTTCTCATTTCATCCAGTGCGTGGGTGGAAATACTGGAGGTCTGGACCATGCCTCTAGGATCGCCTTAATCATAGGTGTATCTGCGATTCAGCATCGCAATATAAATTTTGCTGCCGTCATTTTCAATGACCTCGTGCTCAAGCTGAACAAACGCCAGCGAGACAAGGTGGTGCCTTACACTAGGTTTCTTTCAGTGGTGTTTACCAAGATCTTTAAAGATCTTTACCCCAAAGAAGGAAACCTTCCGGTTTTCAAGGTTGGATCCAGGATTTTGGATCATAAGCTAAGGGACAATGATGTGGCACTATCTTCCATTGTGTCTATCACTACCTCTTCTCCTTAGGTGGCCATGACAAGGATAAACCCGCCCGCTTCTAGACAAGCCACCAAAACCCCTTCAAAAAGACCCTCTCAACCAACTCTTGGTTCTCCTTAGAGAGCCAAGAAATCCAAAAAGGGGACAGCCACGTCACTAGCTGGAGCCTCTCAGAAGGCTTTAGTTATTGAAGCTAGCCTTATCCCATGACATCTTCTGCTCACCCTCCCAGCTCTTAAGTGATTTCTCCCATCACTGTCGTATCAGTGGCACCTACCCTCATCACCTCAGTGACCCAAATCACTGAAGGTGTGAATATCAGCGTTGCTACCGCTGAACGCCCATGTCTCTTCTCTACCATTTTCTCTTGTCCTCCTTCCTTGGTCTTTATACATGTCGATGATGTATCAGCGACTGTCCTTCCTGATACTAAGATGCGCACCACTGGACCTGAGGTTGCTCCTCTCGATACTCCTCTGCATACAAATGTTCATCCTCTTAAGGATATCTTTGCTCATGCCAGTGACAATCCTTTTGATGTCACTGATGGCCCCTCATGTATTCCATCTTCCTACTGCTTATTTTCTTCTAACCTCGAGCCTTCAGCTCACTCTTCTCCTTTTGCAGGTCCTTCTTCGATGCATCAGTCTGATGCTCAGGAAGTGGAAGAGGAAGAAATAGAGAAGGATGTGGAGGAGAAAGATAGAAAGATGATGGTGGAGATGAAGAGATCGATGATGCCTATGATATGGCATCAGACATCAAACTTCTCCTTCTAGCCGTTGATACCGTCCTTTGTAGGATCAACGATGTCCACCAAGAGATGCCCCGCCAAGGTGATCTTGATGCGAACTTCCTTGCCATCCAGGCGGACGTTCAAGAGGTTTAAAGTCATCTCCAGACTCTCCAAGAAGTTGTTCAAGCCAACACCGATTCCATTGTTATTCTTCATAGAAGGGCTGACCATGCTCAGGCTATTGCTGATCAGCAGACCGGCCTTCTTCAACAGATCCTGGATGTTGTTCGTCAACCAGCTCCAGTGATCCCTCCCTCTTTCTCGGCCAGTGATCGCGCCCAGCTCCATGAGACGCGTGAGGCAACAACAACTCTAACTACTGCTTTGCAAAGGCTAGAGGATATAATGGTTCTCCAGCATCAGCGCTTGGACGAACTCTCTGGCCAATTCTCTCAAGTCTTAGCCAGAGAGGGGGAGATGAGGTCCAACGCAGGTAAATCATCCGATGTTGTGCTTACTCCCTCTTAGGCTGTTGGTCCAGTATCAGCTACAGTTGCAGTTGAAGCTGAGGCTCTCAAAGCTGAAGCAGTTGCTGCTCCTTTAATCACGATCACCAAAGCTGCTCCAGCTAAGGATGTTGATGCCATCCCTAGGTATGATGCCCATACCATCACTGCTGCTGCTGCTGCTGATGATGATGATGAAGACGATGATGAACCTACCATTCTAGACACCGGAAATGATCTAGATGGCGATGACGACGATGATGACTTTACCATCAAGTACGAGAAGCCATCAACCGTCACCAAGGGTGTTGCCCTTAGTGATGCTGCATCCCGGGGGGAGCAAAGGCAAGGTGAATCGACTCCATCTGGGAACCAAGACCCCAAGTCAAAAGGTAAGGCGGTTGCTGAAGAAGGAAACTTGAAGGTATTATTCAATATCCCTCAACAACCTTTGTTCGAAGACTCTACCTCTCAGGTAGTGATTACTTCAGAATATCAACTTCATATTCTATCAACAACCTACGATTGACTGGAGAGGGTACCTGATCAACCCATCTTTTGTGCTCCTACCGACCAGCAGATGTCTCAGCTGAAGGAGTCACTCGACCATATTAGAGTAAAAATCCCTCTTCGTACCTCTAGTGGTGGTGAGTTCGACTTCTTGTCTGAAGCTGAAAGACTCGAAGTATTAAGGGCTGAAGAAGAGCTAAAGCTTCAAAAGAAGCCGACTGAAGACAGCTTGAAGCTGGCCAAGTCACTAGCTGAAAAAGTCCTTCTCAAGAAAAAGTCCAAGAAAACGGTGAACGCTGTCCAAGCACAGGCTAAACTTCTTTCTATTGTAGAAGCTGAGCATGAGAAGAATTTGAAGCTAGTGGAAAAGGACAAGCGATGGAGCGAAGCAAAGCTGAAACAGAGAGTCATTCCCCACCCAATTTTCAGCGTCAGCATATGTGGACGTTCTAAAGACGATGGAACGTTGGTCTCAATGCTCATCACCAGGGACAATCTTAATGCCGTTATCGAGTACCATTCCTACCTAGGCCGTTATGGATTCAACGAATGGATGGAGACCAGACAAGCCATTCAGCAATCCAAGTCAAGACACAAGACACTTATCGAGGACACCATCAGCGAGCTCATTAAAAGGATGTCCATGTATGTCAAGGTCCCTGATAGGCCAAATATGAAGAAAGGTCGGAAGAAGAAACTCAAGCTCTCTGATCCTAATGATGGACCTTTCCTAAGAAACGAACATGACACAAGGTTCTCCTTAGATGAAGTCCTGAAGGGTCATAAGAGTACAAACATTTTTATGTTGAATCTTGACTTGCTAGATAAGGGTCCTTATACACCCAACTCTGTGCGTTTTAAACCTGAGTTAGGGGTTATATTCCTTGACTATGAAGGTGATGTCAGATTTCAGAGAATGTCAGAGCTACATCTATGTCCAATGGATCATATGGTTTACCTTTTGCTCTGAATAGATGATAACATGCCTGGAAAAGTCGTAGATCTGAAGATACAAAGGGAATTCCTACGTCGAAGAAATCTTGGAGAAAATGTACCTGGTTACATAGATCTAAGAGTTCTAGAATAGTTTCTCTTTGTAACAACAATCCATTTTTCCTTGTAACTTCTTGTACAATGTCTACTTTCAGTGATTGTACTTATATTCTGTAAGTTCTAGACATGTACTATAATACTTGGAATATTTCCTATAATTAATAAAATGAGTATTCCATGTACTTCAATGAAAAAGATCCCTGAAAAAAGTAATAGGCACACAAGTTTATGAGTTCCGATGTTACTTTTCACATTCATTGACAATCTATAAGTCAGTGAATAAGCTTCAGTTTCACTTTCTGTACTTGTAATTTTGTTATATATAACTTAAGAAAAATTTTCAAGCTGAGACTGGCTAACTGAAAAACATCCCAACATAGTAAAAAGGGACATCTATTTCATATGTAACTTTTTCTTACTATTATTTGATAAGATAACCTTCTTTATGTTATCTTGTTTTCATCAAATTGGGGGAGATTGTAGGTCCTCTCTCTCAGTGATTTGATGATAATCCCTTTTCACTTATACGTTGTATTTATGTTTGTCTTTTTAGTTCTAGCGATCTTCACTGAGTATGTTCATTGATCGCTGAAGAACTTGCATTGTAAATCTATCAGAGACAGCAATACTTCAAGAACACAACACTCACACCAAAGAACTTTCAACAAACGTTGAAGACTGAAACTGAAGAATAGAGACTGACGAGTACTTGTTCTGAAGCGGTATTCAGTGATTTCAAGTCTGTCTACATATGTGTGAAGACTGCTCAAGCTTCAGCGAATCATGATGAGACTTTCAGGTCATTCCAGCATTCAGCGATCAAAGGAAGCTTGCTTAGCACGATTGTTGTTGTCTTGTCCTTATGCACACAAAGGACAAAACCCATACCCTAACAAAAGTTAGTACGGTACGGAGCCGATTAGTCGACTCTTTGTCCACCAACTTTAGGTATGGATGTCTGCTCATGAATAGTATTTTTTGTACTGTTCAGTGTAGCAAAGGACAAGCCTTCCTCTTAAGGCTTGACACGCACTCTAACCCTACCATATTGCATTATCTTTTTTTTTGCACTGGGTATAAATAGAAGTGTTTCTTCTCTATGCAGAGTGTGCGCAACTCACTCTCTAACCCTAATTCTTAGTTCAAGCATTGTCTAGCTTAAGTAAAGGATCTTCTCTACATCATTTTTTTTCCTGTATTTGCTAAGACTTAGTATGTAACTAAAGATTGTTTAGATAGAATTTTATTACCTTATCTTTCCGCAAACAATGTTGTAAAATCTGTATTGATCTTCTTTATCAATATATATTTTAAATTTAAGAATATTGTGTTTGTATTCATCCCCCCCCCTTCTACATACTGGTTTACTCTTCTTGTAGACCCTCAAGGGACCAACATCCCTATATAGGGAATCGTCCGTATTCATTTTTACTCTTTATTGGATGCTATACCTCAAGACTTCATGTTCATCTTCTTCATTCTAATATTTTACTATGGATTGGTATCATTATACTTTTGGACAAGATTGATCTAAATCAATAGGTTTGTAGTTCATATAATGTGCTTAATATTCATTAAATCTACTTTAAATGAATAGGTTTTCGATATCTTAAAGGGACTGCTAATCTTGGACTCTGGTATCCCAAGGATACTGGTTTTGAACTGACAGCTTATTCAGATGCAGAGTATGCAGGCTGTATGTTGGACATGAAAAGTACAACAGGACATCTACAGTTTTTGGGAGACAAGCTAGTCAGCTGGGCATCAAAGAAACAGAACTGTCTTTCCATTTCCACTGCCGAAGCAGAATTTGTAGCTGCTGCAAGCTGCTGTTCTCAAGTGCTATGGATGCAGACACAGCTCAGAGACTACGGGTTTTATTTTAATAAAATTCCAATTTACTGTGATTCCAAAAGTGCTATTGCTATTTCATATAATCCTGTTCAACACACTAAAACCAAGCATATAGATATCCGGTATCATTTTATTAAAGATCATGTAGAAAAAGGAACCATTGAACTGTATTTTGTAAATACATAATTTCAATTAGCTGACTTATTTACGAAAGCTTTAGATGAAAAGCGCTTTATCTTTCTTGTATCTAAGTTAGGTATGTTAAATTTGAATATTAAAAACAGTTCAATTTATTGAATTGTATTTAATTCAAATTCATTTAGTCAAATATCTATATTTTTTAAATATAAGTCAGTGTTTCATTTTTTTTGTATCTGATTTTAAATTTCTTGATCGTGGGAATCTATATTTGAGGGGGAGTGTGAATTTTTTTATCTGTTAATATTTTGAGGGGGAGTGAAATTTATTTGTTTTGAACTAACAGTTTATATTTTTCTTACAGGTATTTTGAGTATTATCTAATTTTTGAAAGATATAAAGTTTAGAAATATATGTTTTTGGCCGTGTTAGCTCTCATTTCATTTAATGTAAAAGTATGGAAAAAGTAAATACTGCAAGTGTTGACAGAAGAGGTTCTACCACAGAAGACCACAGA
>NW_020201151.1:76806-77972 GCF_001531365.2 Cynara cardunculus var. scolymus | reverse complement strand
TTTTCCAAGTGTGAATTCTGGTCACAGGAAGTTCAGTTCCTGGGCCATGAAGTTAATAAGAGAGGAATCCAGGTTGATCCTGCCAAAATTGAGGCTATTAGGAATTGGGAAGCGCCAAGAACCCCTGCAGAGATCCGCCAGTTCCTTGGGTTAGCAGGCTATTATCGGCGATTCATTGAAATTTTTTCGAAAGTTGCACAGCCGCTCACAGCCTTAACCCAAAAGAACAAGAAGTTCATTTGGGGTGAGAAGCAAGAAGAAGCATTGGAGACTCTCAAACAGAAACTATGCAATGCACCTATCTTATCCTTACCGGAGGGTTCGAAAAACTTCGTGGTCTTTTGTGACGCATCGCATCAAGGTTTAGGATGCGTACTGATGCAAAAAGATAAGGTCATTGCATATGCCTCGAGACAACTTAAAGTGCATGAGAAGAATTATACTACGCACGACCTCGAGTTGGGAGCAGTAGTATTTGCACTTAAGATATGGAGGCATTATCTCTACGGCACCAAATGAACCATTTACAGTGATCATAAAAGTCTTTAGCACATCCTCGATCAGAAAATGCTGAATATGAGGCAAAGAAGATGGGTGGAATTGTTTAGTCATTATGATTGTGAGATCAAATACCATCCAGGCAAAGCGAATGTTGTAGCCGATGCTTTGAGCCGAAAGGGAGGAGTAAAACGATTGAGGGTGCGAGCTTTAGGAATCTTGGTGAATACCAGTTTGAAGGCCCGAATCCTAGAGGATCAAAAAGAAACTCTAAGGAAGGAGAATTTGAAGAATGAAATTTTGCATGGCATAGTGTCCAAGTTTCAGATGAAGTCTGATGAGGTGTATTACTTAGGAAACAGAGTTTGGATACCTAAGATTGGCAATCTTAGACCAACCATTATGGACGAAGCTCATCGATCAAAATATTCAATTCACCCGGGAGCAGACAAGATGTATAAGGACCTAAGAGCATATTATTAGTGGCCTGGAATGAAGAAATACATTGCACCGTATGTAAATAAGTGTTTAACTTGTACAATAGTCAAGGATGAACACCAGAAATCTTCTGGTTTGCTCCAACAGCCCGAAATTCCTCAATGGAAATGGGAACATATATCGATGGACTTTATAACTAAGTTACCCCGATCAGGAAAAGGGCATGATGC
>NW_020201151.1:74206-76186 GCF_001531365.2 Cynara cardunculus var. scolymus | reverse complement strand
ATAAGATTATGGTAATCAGAAATCGACTCAGGGCTGCAAGGGATCGTCAGAAAAGCTATGCCGACAATCGAAGGAGACCATTAGAGTTCCATAAAGGTGATAAAGTTTTTCTAAAGGTCTCGCCGTGGAAAGGAGTGATGCATTTTGGAATGAGAGGCAAGTTGGGTCCTCGTTATATTGGTCCATTCGAAATAGCAGAAAGGATTGGGCCAGTGGCATACAAGCAAAATTTGCCCTCGGAGTTAAGCGCTATCCATAATACATTCCATGTATCAAATCTTAAAAGATGCTTATCAGATGAAACTCAAGTGATGCCACTGGAAGACGTGCAAGTTAACGACCAACTGCATTTTGTGGAAAACCGCCTAGAAATCATGGATAGAGAAGTTAAGCAGTTGAGGCATAACAGGATCCCTATAGTAAAAGTTCATTGGAACTCCAAGCATGGACCAGAGTATACATGGGAAAGGGAGGACTTCATGAAAAGCAAGTATCCCCACCTGTTCTCAAAGCCAACCATGATTTGAATCTTGACGATTAAATTTCGGGACAAAATTTTTTTGGCCTGGGGAGACTGTGACAATTATGCATTTTTGGGATTTCAGGTTAGTACCTTATTTTAGGATCTTTATTGAAAGCTAAGCCTTTCTAGGATTTAGCCTCGATGATCTGAGATCATCTTGTTTATCTCCCAAGATTAGTTTGTTATTTCATGTTTCGACGGGTAGCTAACCAAGTTAGTTTATGCAATGCCAAATAGTCTTGAAATGTTTCATAAAAATAAAGTTGATATTCAAGTCCAATCTTTTTATATTAAGCTGCCAATTAATTTTAAAAGAGTGGAGTTTTAAAACTTTTGTCAAATTGTTTTGTTTATTTAAAATTATTGGGGTGTAGTATTTAGAAAATAAAAGCATTTTGGGCTTGGGCCTTTAAAGGCCAGCCCATTCCTTTTCTAGAAGCCCCATATAAATACCCCTTTCCTTTTGAAAAATCTTCATTCTCCAAAACTCCAGCTATTCCATTCTCTCTCTCTCTCTCTCTAACTCCATCACCTTCCAACGGATTCTAAACCTCCTTGCAAAACTCAAGACTTTTGCTGTTCTTGAGACTCGATCATATCAACCTGTCAAGAAAAGGTATGTTTTAAAGTTGTCCTATTTTCTATTAGATATCCGAAAGTCTTTATCCTTTTCTCTACGTAATTCTTTAAGTAAAATTTTGGGATTTGAAGAGGAGAGATTATTCATCCAAGACCTGCATGTGTCTTCGTTGGGATAATAATCTATGACCCATGTTCTTTAATCTCTAAGAAAGAAGGAGAAAATCCTTGCATGTGAAGTCCGATCATACATTCGGATGATAGAATCTCCATGCATCTTTAAATCAGATGTCTCTTCTTGAAATCTCGTTGAAATCAGAATCTTATTTGTTTTGTTTCTTCTCTAGAATTTATTTAAAGTTGATGATTTTGTGTTAAAGTTTTGACTCTTGTTAATGTTTAACCTGAGACCCCTTCCCATCATTGCTACCATTCTTGGGCATACAACCGGTTTGGGAGGCATGTGACTCAAGGTTGTAGAATTTTTGAAAAAAGTGTTAAACCCACTCAAAATCTCTTGATTTTGAGTTTGATTTTGATAGTTGGCGGCTGTCATCATTATTTTGGGATGACATTTAATGATGTCATTATTTGGATTTTAGAAGGTTTCTTTTTTTAAATATTAAAATATCAGCTTTATTTTCTGAAAACACTTGATGGCTTTGCATTCGAAACACCTTTGCCCTATCTGAGTCAAGAAAACCGTTAAGTAATGTAGTGCTGGTTGGTCTGTCAGGAAGTTTGAGCGAGCCTAGGAAGCCTCTAAAGGAAACATTCGGATATTCGTCAAACTAGTGAGTTCTTACGGCCCCACATCTACTGCTTTTGTATATTTTATCGGGGAAAAGCATGAGATTGAGCAAACTTTGCATGTTATG
>NW_020201151.1:66565-73881 GCF_001531365.2 Cynara cardunculus var. scolymus | reverse complement strand
GTTGTTCGAAACTTAATGGGGCAAGTTGGTCAGGTAAGGCTCAGTAGCGTCTCAAGTTTTAGATCGTGGTAAAGGAACAAGAGTCCATACCTTATTTCTCTCGAATGGTTGGAGCTCTTCTTGCATATCATCGACCCAACTAGGATCTTGTAGGGCTTCATGTACTTTCTTAGGCTTTATCATGCTAAGGAAGTTTACAAATATACATTCATTAGCTTTGGCAGCCCGTGTCTTTATGCCACTTGAAGGTTCACCAATGATTTGGTGAAGAGGATGATTCTTTGTCCATTTTGTTCTTGGGACAGATAGAGAAGTGGGGGATGTTTGATCACGTTCCATGGGCATGTTTGGCGGTAAGCTCGTTGATGGTGAAGAAGGCTCTGCTTGCTCCCCTCAGATGATGGTACAGAGGAACCAGGTGCAGAGTCAGAGTTATGATGCTCTGGTTCTTCGTGATTGGGCTCTGATGCAGAGCTAGTTTGCTATGGTTGTGGATTGATATGATCTTCAGAGGAAGCAGAGGTGTGTAAAGGACCAGAGTCAAAGGTGCTTGTCATTTGTGATCCTTCACTTACACTCGCAGATGCATCTCTTGGTGCACGTACATAGATGTCTTCATCACCATAGAATTATTCAAATAAGAGTATGAGTTCCAATTCCCTTGACTTCATTTTAGAATTGGAAGTCTTATGGTTAAGATCAAGTCCAGAGCTGAGGTACTCTGAAGTCATTTGTTCTTTACCATTAAATGAGACGTTGATGCTTTCTTTGATTGAAGACTCTGTATGCCTTGGCTTTTGTTTAATAACCAAGAAACTTGCCTTCATCGACCTTCTTATCGAACTTGCCAAGTTGATCTCGATCATTTAGGATGAAGCAACTGCAACCAAAGATATGTAAAAATTTTACGTTAGGCTTTCTTTGGTTTATTAGTTCGTAAGGCGTCTTCATGTGCCTCTTAACCATCGTTGCTCTATTTTGAATAAAGCAGGCAGTAGAGATTGCTCCTGCCCAAAAGTAGGTTGGAAAACCAGAGATGGCTAGCATGGTTCGTGCAGCTTCGACCAAAGTTCTGTTCTTTCTTTCTACGACACCATTTTGTTGTGGTGTTCTTGTTGCAGAGAAGTTCTGAGTTATTCATTCTGTGTCCAAGTACGCATCGGTCTTGGTGTTCTTGAACTCTGTTCCATTATCACTTCTCAGCTCTTGAATTTTGCTTTGTAGAAGTACTTGAATCTTGGTCATTAGTTTGATTAGCAACTCTGGTACATCGGATTTCTGCCTTACAAACTCAATCCAAGTATATCGTGAGTATTCATTAATTAAGACTAAGATATACTTCTTACTAGACAAGCTTTGCACAGAGATTGGACCACAAAGATCCACATGAAGCATGTGCAGAGGTCTGTTGCAGGACATATCTGTCTTAGTTTTTTGGGATGCTCTTTTGAGCTTTCCTATTTCACACGCATAGTAGATATGGTCCTTTTCGAACGTTATGGCAGGAAGTCCATCAACCAAATTATGCTTCACAAGGTTTTCTAAACTTTGAAAATTGAGAWGGGACARCTTGKGGTGCCAGAGCCAAGCTTCTTCACTCTCGCGAGACACGAGACAGATAGTCTATGAGTTGTCTTTTGGTGAGAAGTTCATGAGATATAGATTGCCTTTTCTCTTAGCTCTTAACAACTCCTGACTTGATTATGACATAATAGAGCAAGCTTCCATTTGGAACTTGACATTATAGCCAGAATCACACWGTTGACTTATGCTMAAAAATTATGTTTAAGCCCAGAGACATAAGCAACCTTGGAGACAGAAACCTTACCTTGTAGTARATCCCCGTATCCCTTTATTTCTCCTTGTTTAWTATCCCCAAAGGTTACTTTTCCTCCAATCTTCTCTCTGTAKGAGGAGAGCAATCTCTTATTGCCGGTCATGTGTCTTGAGCATCCGGAGTCAAGATACCAAATGTCCACATGTGGCGTCTGCAAAACAAATTATARGGATTTAGGTACCCATTTCATAATGGGTTCTCGATGATTAAGGATAGAGGGTTGATTTTTAAGCTTGGAAAGAGGCTTCGTCTCTTGACCTGAATTAATAGACTTGGCTTTAGGAGCCTTCTTTCTGTTATGGGTCATCTTAGATTTAGACTTTGATGACCCATAGAGTAGACAGTTAGGGTCAGATAGGTGCTGTTTTAATTTCAGCAACAGAGAAACACATTCACAATTATGAAATCATTTTGAATGACAAAATGATTTATTAGCTTAAAAGAATAAATTATTACAATCATTCCTAGCATTGGTAGTTCTAGCAAGCTTCCTATCTAGATCTGATTGTTTTAACACAAAATGAGTTTTCTCTGATTCCTTCTTTCCTACTCCTTTGGCCTTCAGAGGCCTCTCTGAAACAGAGGAACTAATGTTAGAGCAAGCAGCGGATTTTCCCTTTTGTTCCAGAGTGAATTTAATTGGCTTAGATTTGGAATTTGAGCCCTTTGAAGTAGAAGAAACAGACTTTGCACTCTATATCCTGTACTCAAACTTGGGAGCAGATTTAGCATTTGTCGTCATGCTTGCACGACCAGAACCTTGAAGAATCTTTTTCTCAATAGGAGGTTTTGCAACCTCTGGTTCTTTGGCAAAGACCTCTGTCTTAACTTGCTCTTCAAACGAGTTCACCTCTGACTCAGAGTCAGAGTCAAGAAAATTCTTGTGTGAATGTCGAGATACAAAGGTATCATTAAGAACTTGAGGTTCTCATACGCATGAGCTACAAGCTTCATTCGTCTTTTGTTTTAGTGGACTTTCAAAAGTATCCGAGGAGTTACACTCAGAAGAATCTGCATGTCCTTTAGGAGGATAGTTCAAGGCCTGAAGCAAGTCTTGCTCGTAGACCTGTCTTATTGTTTCTGTAACGCCATCTATCAATTTCGAATCCAGAGTTTTAAGAAAATTACCTATGGATGAACTCTTGATTTCATCTAATTCAGGTTTGACAACTTCACTTTCAGTCTTAAGATGTTCAAGATTTGAAGAGCCAAAACAAAAAATCTCATTTGTCTTCTGTATGCATTTTAAATCAACTTGTGTAACACATTTTGAAGAGTAAGAGATGTTTTTGAAATTCAATTTAGGGGTTCTGGCTTCGCTTTCAAGCTTAGATCTTTTAAATGGTGAGGCTGTATGCAAAATAGGAAAATCTAGTTTCTGTTTTTTGCGCAACCTAAACACGGATTCAAGAGTGTTTTTTCTCTTCCAGGTGAGGTCTAGGTATATATAAACTATTCCTGCTTTATCCTGTTGAGAGTTAACTTTTTCATACACCTGCTGAGCATCTTGATATTTTTTAATCAAGAGCTCTTTTCTTTGTATGCTCTGGTGTAGGAACTCCCTTTCCATTTGAAAAAAATCTTTTAGGGTCTCAGAGTTTTGTCTGTCTCTCTCTTTTTCTATAAGCTCCGTATCCCTTTTCTTTATAGCCGCTTTTAATTCTAAGCACTCAGGTTTAAGACTTGTTTCAGTGGATCGTTTCTCCGCTGATAACTCTTGTTTTTCTATAGTTAGTAGCTCTGTCTCTCGTTCAAAAAATAGTTTTTCCTTCTCCAAGGATTTAGATTTTTTGAGAGAGAGCTTTTGCTGTAGATTAACAAAATCGTTTGTCAAAGCAAAGATGCTCTCTTCCAGGTCAGAGTGAGAGTAACCAGAGATAGAACATACGTGGGAGTCGGAGTCAGATCCATACTCATTCTTGACAGCCATTCCACAGAAATTGGCTTGATCTTCTTCATCAGATGAGGAGTCAGAGACCCAATTCTCCTGTTCTGCTATGAGACTTGTTTGTGATCGATTATACTTGTACTTATTTTTGTAGTACAGTTCATCTTTCACAAAAGGGCCTCTGCACTCTTTGGAGTAGTGCCCCATCTTTCCACATCTGAAGGAGGGTTCCATCCATCAAAAGACTTCCCTTTGCTTTGGTCCTTTGGAATTCCTTGGTGATCAGGCCCAAGGATTTCGCAAAGGCGTTAATGTCATCGTCTTCGGAGCTAGATGCTTTGTCTATATCATCACCACTCTCCAAGATCAGAGCCTTCTTTCCTTTCCTTCTTTCTTCTCTGGGTCTCCGTTCTCTATGTTGCTAGCATGTTCCTATCTCTTTTGACTCAGAGACAAGAGCTAGAGGTCCACCCAGAGTGACCTTCGCCTTCTGCACCTCTTGTTCTTGTGCTTACAGCGTCCCATATACGTCATGCAAAGTCCATTCCTTTAGATTCTGGTTTGCTTGGAGGGACATCATCAGATTACCCCATTCAGTGTCCAATCTTTTCAAGAAGATCATGTTGTTCTCCTCTTGAGTTCTGATCACGTCACACTTGTGACATTTGTTGATCAGTATGTTGAAGCGATGATAAGTCTGTTCTAAAGACTCATCATGAAGTGCCTGGAAGCTGTTGTATTCATTGAGGCACTAGGCACGACGATTCTTCTTCATCTTGATTCCTCCATCCAACTAGTTGGCCAGTTGATCCCACAAATCCTTTTGCCGAGTCGCACGCATCTAGTGACTGAAAGATTTCGTTGGGAAGCACCATGATCAAAAGTCGTTTGGCCTTTTGATCCACTTCCACTCTTCGTTTATCTTCATCGTTTCAGTCATGACGATGTTTGGGAACTCGCCTGGCAGGTACCTCAACTGTATCACCAGCAGCAGGAATCCTAGGAATGACGGTAGTAGGGACATATGGGCCATTCAAGATTGACTCATACAATTCTGGGTCAAGACCCTGATCGAAGTTGATCATTCGGATCTTCCATTGAGGATATTCTTCCCTAATGAGAGTCAGAGGTTTCGTTAAGGAGCCGACAATATACATGGTGTTCCATAATTGAGAAGATGACATTTTGAATTGAAATTTTTGAGAAAAGAAATTTGACAAGAAGGAAGATAGACTTAAAAACGATTTCCAGATTACTCAAAAGCAAATGTTTTTAAAATTGAAAATAGAGGAGTGGTAAATCTTTTAAAAACGAATAATCAAAAAAAAAATTAAGAGTGTTATCCAGTCGGATATCGATCGACTAATCAATTGATGTGATTAGCAGGCTCTGATACCAATTGTTTAAACCTATATACTCTTAATTCGTATAAATATTGTTTGCTTAAAATAAGAATCAAGAACAACAATGTATTTCTATTGATTAAACAAGATATTCAAAGAAAAATGTAAAGCAGTAAATAAAACTTTGAATAACCGAATGCTTTTATTTAAAATGATGAATAGTTGAAGAACAAAAGTAATCTCACAATAATTTGCGTATCGTATAAGTCGGATCCTTCAGGTACATTGAACATGAGGCTGAGGCCTCCTTTTATACACCTAGGTCTAACAAACAATGCTATAAAATAAGCGTGGAACTCTGAGCTGACTTGTCTGCATCCTTATCTTTGACTTTCCATGATTTGCGGAGAAGACTTGGTCAAGCCGCCTTTAAGCTGTTAGACGCTTGTGAGAATGTCTGGGCTAACGCGCACTTTCCGTGAAGAAGGTAGTCAGATGCTCTGCATGAACATACAGAAGCTCTGCATGTACTATGCAGAGGCTCTGCATGTGCAGAAGCTCTACATGTACTGTGCAGAGGTTCTAGGTTTTGGAGTTATTGCTTTGAGTCAAGCGCTTATGCTTTTTGATGCACAAGCCTTGAACGTTCACGGTGATGGAGCACTGTGACAATTCTGCATTTTTGGGATTTCAGGTTAGTACCTTATTTTAGGATCTTTATTGAAAGTTAAGCCTTTCTAGGATTTAGCCTTGATKATCTGAGATCATCTTGCTTATCTCCCAAGATTAGTTTGTTATATCATGTTTCGGCGGGTAGCTAACCAAGTTAGTTTATGCAATGCCAAATAGTCTTGAAATGTTTCATAAAAATAAAGTTGATATTCAAGTCCATTCTTTTTATATTAAGCTGCCAATTAATTTTAAAAGAGTGGAGTTTTAAAATCTTTTGTCAAATTGTTTTGTTTATTTAAAATTATTGGGGTCTAGTATTTAGAAAATAAAAGCATTTTGGGCTTAGGCCTTTAAAGGCCAGCCCATTCCTTCTCTAGAAGCCCCATATATAGACCCCTTTCCTTTTGAAAACTCTTCATTCTCCAAAACTCCAGCTATTCCGTTCTCTCTCTCTCTCTCTAACTCCATCACCTTCCAACCGATTCTAAACCTCCTTGCAAAACTCAAGACTTTTGCTGTTCTTGAGACTCGATCRTATCAACCTGTCAAGAAAAGATATGTTTTAAAGTTGTCCTATTTTCTTTTAGATATCCGAAAGTCTTTATCCTTTTCTCTACGTAATTATTTAAGTAAAATTTTGGGATTTGAGGAGGAGAAATTATTCATTCAAGACCTGCATGTGTCTTCGTTGGGATAATAATCTATGACCCATGTTCTTTAATCTCTAAGAAAGAATGAGAAAATCCTTGCATGTGAGGTTCGATCATACTTTCGGATGATAGAATCTTCATGCATCTTTAAATCGGATGTCTCTTCTTGAAATCTCGTTGAAATCAGAATCTTATTTGTTTTGTTTCTTCTCTAGAATTTATTTAAAGTTGATGATTTTGTGTTAGAGTTTTGACTCTTGTTAATGTTGAACCTGAGACCTCTTCCCATCATTGCTACCATTCTTGGGCATGCAACCGATTTGGGAGGCGTGTGACTCAAGGTTGTAGAATTTTTGAAAAGAGTGTTAAATCCACTCAAAATCTCTTGATTTTGAGTTTGATTTTGATAGTTGGCGGCTGTCATCATTGTTTTGGGATGACATTTAATGATGTCATTATTTGGATTTTAGAAGGTTTCTTTTTTTTAAATATTAAAATATCAGCTTTATTTTATGAAAACACTTGATGGCTTTGCATTGGAAACAACTTTGCCCTATCTGAGTCAAGAAAACCGTTAAGTAATGTAGCGCTGGTTGGTCTGTCAGGAAGTTCGAGCGAGCCTAGGAAGCCTCTAAAAGAAACATTCAGATATTCGTCAAACTAGTGAGTTCTTACGGCCTCACTTTTACTGCTTTTGTATATTTTATGGGGGAAAAGCATGAGATTGAGCAAACTTTGCATGTTATGATATATGAAATTTTGGACTAAAGAACTGTTTAGTCGATGYTTTGCTCAAAACTTTTGGACTAAGGGACTGCTTAGTCAAGCTCTGTTGAAACCTCTGGACTAAGGAACTGCTTAGTCGGGTTTATTATGTTTTGTTTTGACAACTGATATTGCACTTAGAATAAATGCTAAATTGATGT